>NC_041363.1:8165962-8258462 GCF_900634415.1 Cottoperca gobio
CACATATTCCAGTGAGAGATCCTGACGTTCAGTCTTAAGTATGGATCAAGCCTAAAATAACCCTAGATCCTACATTACCCATGATGCAAATTAATGCAGTATTTGGTGAGATTCTCCACGCTGGGTAAATTGCCTATATCTTTCAAAGTCCAACTCTCACAGGCTTTCTGCAAAAAAAAAAAAATTTGCAGTCTCCATACCCAAGATGAATTAACCCTGATGACATCATCAGGGTTGTTGTTTTTTAGACTTTAGAAAGCTCCCTCCAGAGCCGAAGAAGACATTATACAACTGCTTTTCAAAGGCTGAATAGTCATCAGTCTAATGAATGAACTGAACTTGATGTGTAAAATCGGTGCCCCTTTAAAAGCCCCACTATCAACAGGTCCCTCACTCTACCAGGAGGCTAGTTAAGATAAAACTGGCCTCGCTAATAAGGTCGAAAGCAGCATTCAATCAGTCAGTAAGCTCCGTTGCATTTGTTGGCTACATTAAATTGAAAACTTGTCTTGGCTACAGCAGCAGTGACATGCAGCCCACCGCTGCAGTAAATCATTAGCTAAATGGCTAATTCTACAGATTAGTTCTCTTGGCAGCGCACTGGCCAGACAAGTGAAAGGTGTTTTATTTTAACATTATATGATTCCATCAATGTGACGGGGACTATTTGGTTTAATGAATCGTTTCAAAGAAGATGGATTACATGCCGACGTATGAAAATAGTTGAGTGTATCCCATCCAATTAGGAACGTACACTTAGAGTAGCAATTTATAATTGAACCTGCCTAAGTAATGATGTTGACTAAATAAAGCACAAAGATCAACATCAGTGTCAAATTCAACTTAAGAAAACCTGAAAATAACAACAAATCTGGTTCTATTCTGATTAGCCGAGCAATATTAAAATCATTAGCTAAGCTAGTGAATGTGCAGCTGGATACACAAAGGTGTTCATTTACTAATGTGCCACTAAGAAACCACTTTCTGGGTGTATTGGTGAACTTCACTCACCCGCGTGCTCCAGTAGAATTTTAGCGATGTCCATGTGTCCATTCAGCACGGAGTCGTGCAGTGGACTGACTCCGCCCACCTGCTTATTAAGAAACGGCGCAGGGCGGTGACGTAGCAAAACCTCCACACACGCGGTGCTGCCATGATTGCACGCTTCATGCAGAGGCGTCCAGCCTGAGTGATCTACATGTTCAACAAACCAAGCACACAAAAACAAACAAGCACATAAATGTTGATGATTTTTTTTATCGTTTGAGGTTAAAAAGCTTAAATATACATTTTAAATCAATGTATTTTGCGTATCAGGCAGTGAAATAGAAATGTACAAAAGACAGTTTTAAAGTTTGACTGGAGTGTCATGATGAAAGAATAAAGAGACTTATTGTGACAGGAGGCTAACCCACTCTGCTGCAGCGAAGTTGTTGGTTAGCTCTGAGAGCTAACAACGCGGCTAGCAAATAAGCTAGCATATACTAGATTGGAGGAACTCCGTGCTAAATTTTAAGAACTTAAAATGTTTTTATCAATGACTTATCTGTCTTTCCATTGCCTAAAGACAAACTGCATTAACACGACTGAACTAAGTCTGCTAAAGACTTAACATCTATCATGATAGTTAGAAGTTCTTGTTTGGGAGATACAAACAGGTTGCTAACCACCGCCCGTGTACGTCTTACATAATTATACAACAATCAACATTTCCAATTTCATGTTTTACAACCATCGTTCCAAAATGAAAAACAGTGATGGAGACAAATCCTAAAGAATACAACTGTGAGCATTTGGAGAACATCCCAACGTAGATCTGTTTTTATCACATCAAAGAACTCCAACCACAAATGCCTCAGTTAACTCAGGCCTGGTTCAGGGAGACAACTGCGATTTTGCACATATTTCTGCCTGATCACATTTTGGGCAACAGCTCCTGCATAAGCCGCCTACTAAGAGGCAAGTTAATCTAGGCTGCTATTACAGGGCTATTACAAAATAGGAGAAACCTTTAAAAAACAGCACAACATTTCCATAAAAGGAGGGGAAGTCATTATATTTGACCTAAAGGGACAAAAGAAAGTCACTCTGAAATATCAAACGGTATTCAATTCACTTAGCAAAGTCACCGTGAAGCTATAAATCTGAGCCTTTACACGCATCCAGCTCTTTCTAGACACACCCTTTACATTTTAGGTAAAGGTTAACCTCAAAGATGACGCACACGCACTCCTATTTCTTCTCAACTCTTCCCCCCCCCCCCCATGTTAATCGCTCTCCGAAACCCTAGAGCAAACAGTGGGAGTGAAGTCAGATGACGGTGAGACAGAGGTTACAGAGAAAAGGGAAAGCGAGAAAGTCTTACCTTTAACGTTGATGTCCGTGCCAGGAAGCGCCAGGATCCGAAGCACTGTTTCCACTTGGTTCCTCTTGCAAGCTCTGTGGAGGAGGGTCTCTCCTTCGACCAGGACACACACAACGGACATACACACCCAAAAGAGAGAAGAGGCGAAAGAGAAGAGAGAAATCCAAAATTAGGGTGTGCCCCGATGTCCTGCCCATTGTCCCCCTCTATATGGTGAACACACTAATAGAATACCACAGAAATGTCCCCAAACACCAAAAAAAAAAAAAAAAAAACCTGACCTAAAAAAGTACGACCCGCCAATGAGGATGCGATTTAAGAAGAGTGATGAGAAAAGGGGGAGATCTTTCAAGGGAAAAAAATGGGAGGAAAAAAAATTAAAGATGGAGAGACTAATTTGCCTCGCTCCATCGCTCTTTTATAGACACAGAGATGTTCTACTTACGCCCCGAGTCCAACAAAGTTAAGACCGGGGCAGTCGGCGACTGAATGAATGCAGTGGTGAGAATGTAGTCTTGCTTCCTGTCCGTTCGTCCCTATATTGTTACTTGAGAGGAAGTTATGGTAGACAGCCCACGCACAAAGCCTCGAAAAGGATTCTTCACAGATCCAGGGTTCAAAAGCTCCGCTGGGCATTGCCAGTGTCACCACGTGATATTTAATCAGCAAACTACCAGTGAACAGGCGTGGAGAAAACCCTCTCGAGGAAGTTCATTTACATTTTTAAACACAATTTTCTTCTCCCCTCTTCCCCGTTTCCTCATCTTTAGCCTGTGCCTCACTTTTTCCTGATACAATATTAAACCAGGAATATATTAGCGGGCCAGAGCCCCCTCTTTTCATGTATGGCTGAACTTCAGAGGGAAGTTAAAGGCCAAGCATGAGTGGCTTTGTGCTTGCCAGTATAATACAGGACTGCAAAGCCCATAATAAATGCTTTACTAGCTCTCCCCAGGATGCCCCGCCTGTACAGGGGCTCCACTCCAGCGTGCAGAGCACAGACTGGGGCAGAAAGAAGAGGGAGGGGAAGAAACAGGGGGGGCAAGAAAGAAGAAGCAGTGGAGGAGAGAGTGAAAGGGGTTCCTGCATTTCAAAGCATATAGGGGAAATATTGGAAATCCTGGCTCCCATTCACTAGGAAGAATTCTTTTCTTCCAGGAGGTGTCTTTGAGGATACAGAAGACGCACTAAATGTCATCCACGGGTAGTAAAGAGGTTGAAGAGTGGGGGGGGGAAATACAAAACACTAGGAAATGGGGTCTGTACTGATCAAAAAGAGGATATGTTCTCCCTAAAAATGTGATGCAAAACCTAACAAAAAAACCTTACCTATACATAGATACAGTAAATGATGAGATTTCAGTTATGAATGTTTCAGGGGTCATTAAATAGGCTGTTAAAGCTTTATAAAGTGTAATAGAATAAAGCCAATGTCAACTAAAAGAGAGTAGAAAGTGCTGTACAAACTGGTAAGCAGTGAAGACACAAACAGGCTGATGAAGCAGACTGCAACTGATTTTGAGTACTTCGTTGGGTGCAGTCTGTGTAATGTCGATATGCAACTCCATAAAAAACAAATGACTGAAATCACTAAAATAAGGGACTTCATAACAGAGCCAAAGAAAAATCCCTTTCCAGTGCAATAACCCACTGTGTTGATATCTTTGCCAAATTTGATTTTCATTCTCAAAATATGTGTTGCACTTTAAAAATCCTATTAACTTACATATAAAAAGTGCACAGGTGTTTGACAACTTCACAGACACTGGACGGCACATGTATGAGCATTAAAAAAAAAAAAAAAAGAAAAACCCAATGGAGGACAAACAATAAAGCAAAACGAGATTTCCCATCTAAAAGAGGGTGGAGCCCAGTCCAAACTACAGTCACTAATGAGTAAGCTGTAGTGTGTGGCACGTCAGTGTTCTACATGGGCTGCTCTGCTATTACCGGGCTCTAAAACGCTGTGATTAAACACCCATTCCACTACACCCCATGTGTACACATCCTCGCAAATGCCAGGGCCAATCCACGCACTGTTAAATCACTTTAATGGCTCCAATTTGGACACAACGCCTCTATTATAGGGGTAATTGCATGCTCAGCATTTACAAGCACGGAAAGGATAAATCCGCCTGTCCTTTTCTATAAATCCCCCGTTTCACACTTTAATAGAAAAGTTAAATGTATGTGTTGCTCTTTATATCCCTCAGTCTGCTTGCTACACTCCTGTAAAGTGTCGCTTGGCCCGCCGATCCCTGGACCGAGAAGCTGCTGGAAGCCTGTAACAATGCTATTTCTGAGGAATGTGTTAGAAAGGTATTCCGTGCCAGTTATTGGCTATATTAAAAACTATTTGAAGACTGCTGCTGTCACTGGCTCAAAGAGCAACACGTTATTCCTCCACATCGAGATTACCGCAGCCTCAAAAAGCATTCACTGGCATTAACGCTCGTGGCTATCATTTTTACATTCCGCTGGAGTAGATTTTAATATAGTATACCTCCATTTAATCAGTGATAAACAACATTGGGCAGCAACAGAGCCCCCTCTGTGCCAACAGGAAGTAATAAGACACAAACACAGAGTGTCTGTTAAATAATAGCGAGCAAATCCACCGTGGTTTGGACGCTTTAGACAAAGCTGTTTGCCAAACGAACAAATACAAAAGTGTATAAATGTAATGTGAAAGCCAGGCTCATGAAAATCTTTTGCCTCCGTCATCTTTTTGTTACACTGTGGTACGAGCAGATTTATTACCGATGGCACGTAGGGGGTGCAGTAGGAATGTTGTGATTGATCAGGCACGGATCCGAATCAATATTCACTACAAAATTACTGCTTCCAAAAACAGATCATAAAATAGATGGGGCAATTAAATGAACATCACTGAGACAGTGTTTTCACTGCCCAATCTGACGCACAGAGACTCCTGAGGTAGTTCATCAAAACGGGGTGATGGATAAAGTTACCTTTACCTTCCCTAGAACCTTTGAACTATGCTGCACGCATGTTGACTTTAATACTTAGTATCAGGTTGACATGAAGCTAAAAGCAAACAGATTTTAAGCAATGTAACGCACAAAGCACTCCTTGTTTGACAGTCTACATGCAGTGTATTCAGGCTGATTTAGATTGAAATCTCTGCCGAGCCTCCAGAA
This sequence comes from Cottoperca gobio, assembly GCF_900634415.1. NCBI lineage: Eukaryota > Metazoa > Chordata > Actinopteri > Perciformes > Bovichtidae > Cottoperca > Cottoperca gobio. The sequence continues at coordinate 8,171,489 of NC_041363.1, forward strand.
GCAAATACGGAACTGAAAAAAAAAAGAGAAGTTCTTTTCCAAATCCCTCAACCCTTCACAGCTTCTTTGACAAAGATACTGAGGTTCCAGGAGGCAAGGCAGATGCTCCAAAGCAAAGAAGTGCAGCATATAAGAAAGCAAGCTTACATATGTAGGTGAAGAAAAGCCTGTGAGAGGAAGGGTGGGGGGGGGGGGGGGGGGAGAGAGAGAGAGAGAGAGAGAGAGAGAGAGAATGGGATGAGAGGGCGAGAGGGGAGGAAGCTGTGCCGATGGTTCATCAAAAATTAATGCCGACCGCATCGGTATAGAGATCACGTAGTGGAAAAACAACACATGCCAACAGCCTTGAGACTTCTGCCTCAAACCTCCCTCCCCCCATTCCCTCCACCCTTCCTTCGCACCGGCACAGGGCCTTTCTGATCAGGTGGAGGGGGTAGATATGAGCTCTGACACCTTCAGGAGTTCACACAGAGTGCCATGCCTCTAATTGCAGGAAGTTCCACCAGTGCAGCCGCTGTATATCTGCAGCACTCCCCTCATTACGGCCCTTAATACACCTAAGATGGAGATCTGAGGCGCATTGTGCGTACTAATATGTGTTATTGTTGTGTGTGAGGAAGCCATTACTTCTGTCTGTGCCATTTATTTATTTATCTACTTTTTTTAAAAAGGTGAATAAGACATGAGGAAAAAGCAAAACACAACAAAGGGCGCAGTTTGAATTTCAATGCGAGTAGAACGAGTGGTGGAGGAGGCGCGACGCGGCCCAAACTCTGGCCCCGAGAACGTACGCGACAGGCCGAATTATGCAGTCGAGTTGCCTTTACAGCTGACTAGATGGAAGCGTGCGCCGATGAAAATCAGTCACTCTCTCCATACATTATGTGCTCTTCATTAAGCTAAAAGTGATGACAGAGCTATCATGTCCCTCTTTACTGATGACCTAGTGCAGTGCATTAGTCCATTAAAAGTTTGCTCCTTGCAAATGTGCAGCTTTATTTTTAAGCGGCGGCGTGTGTGTGTGTGTGTGTGTGTGTGTGTGTGTGTGTGTGTGTGTGTGTGTGTGTGTGTGTGTGTGGCGTACCTGCTGCGTTGACTCTGTTCAAACCTCTGGGGATGATCACATTCTCCTTGCTCGTTTCGTTCTCCATAGAGCTGAGAGCACTGTGTGGAGACAAACAACATGGTCACAGGGGTCAGGAGAAAGTATACATTCATGTGCTGAACCTAATTCAATAAGAGATTACACATCATTTACATAAACACCTAAAGTATCAATGACTGACCATTTCAGGAGGCGACCTAGTGGCACAGAAAGTGGAACGGGCATTACTGTACTGTGAAAAGTGTCATTAGCGAATGAATCCCTGGCGGCGTTGTCATTTTATATGAAATCTGACAATATCTGTCAAACCCCAACTGTGTTGGCCACACACACGCACTTCACACACCCAATCCTCCATTCCCGTCTCCAAAGCACTTTTCCTCCCACTTAACGCCTCAAACGCAGAGACGGAGAATTCAATGTGAGCAAGCACATTAGGAGGAATAACTAGTAAAAGAAAGTGAAGCCTCTTCAAAGTAGTGGCGTGCTAATAGCTGTGGGCTGTCACTAGTCCTGTGAGTGGGTATGGGAGATCTGCCTGCATGAAGCCTGACAGGTGTCTGGAGTGTATATGTCTGTGCTCGTGCGCGTGCGCTGCATTGAAGCGGAGTGCCATCCGTATTACAGGGAAGAGGCTTGTTCCCTGGTAATTGGCTTGTTCAGAAGCCAGGAAGGAGCTCCCAGCAGTGCGGAGGAAACACACGTCCTGTCACGTTGCTTGTTATTAGCAGGGACAAGGCTGAGAAGAGACGAGCTCTGTGTGTGTGCGTGTGTGTGTGTGTGTGTGTGTGTGTGTATGAAAGAGTCCATAAGAGTGTCTGGTATAAGGGCGTACCACTTCTCATCTCAATACACTTCACCCAAGTGTCCCCTGTCCATATAGCCTGGCAGCAGTGGAGGTTGACAGTACTTGGCTTGTATACGCCCCGGTCTCTCCTTCCCTCATGGTCTACTTTAGGAGGCCAGCATGCTGTCAGTGGCCCAGCTATCAATTGTGGGCCTGGGGCAGCACGTGCCCTTGGAGGCCGCCTCTCAAGAAACTTGTGAGCAATAATGGAAGTAATGGGGGAGTGCATGTCGAACGCCACAGTCCATGCATTCTACCAGAAAGGTTAGGGGGAAAAAAACCTGTCACTTTAATCTGTTTGCATTTTTGAAATATTAGTGGAGTTGATGTAGTTACAGGCTTTACTTAAATCCAGCTGATATTGACTATGTGCAGGTGTGAGCAGAAGAGATGGAGCCAATGTAATGACATAGTTAAATGGCTTGAAAGGATAACAGCAATACACAGAGCTTGATTAAGCCAGCAGGAGAACATTTTTAGTTTAATTACAGCTTCCCTTCTGCTAACAACACTCACTGCCACGCAGCCAGCCGGCAAGTCAAACGGCCATCTAAATAGTCGGTCAATCAGCCGGCCTGTCAGCTTGGTATGGCTTGGACGAGTGCCCTGATGCCAGCCTGTCTGTTGCTGCAGAAGAAGCTCGCTCTCCATCACACACACACACACACACACACACACACACACACACACACACACACACACACACACACACACACACACACACACACACACACACACACACACACACACACACACACACACACACACACACACACACACACACACACACACACACACACACACACACACACACACACACACACACACACACACACACACACACACACACACACACACACACACACTACAGTAGCCTCAAGTCACAGTAACACAGTCTAATGCGTTCTAACAGCCAGAAATTAAAGATAAAGGGGTCATGTGGCTCCTCTCAACCTGTATGACCTGCTCCTGCTCTTTTCGTGAATCCAATAGCAAACATCTCACCAGGATTTTGTCTGGTGTTCTACCGACTGTTTGAAAAGGCAGGTAACACTGAACTGAAAGTATTATAAAGCATTATACTTCTCAAGTGACACCACAAACACATTGGTGCTATTTCAACTCAGACTTTTTTTTAAATGTTGTTTTCATGTCTTATCCTGTTAAGGACTATGAATTGCTGACAAGTGCTCGAACAATAAATATATTTTCCAAAATAATATTTGAATGATTTGAGTCATAGCAGCTCCAACAACACACATAATTGTGTTGGAAATGCTTAGAGATCGAGGAGTGTGTCAGACTCATAAATGCTTCAACAGAAGATGTGTTAATTGATTAAGAGTGTCAACATCACTGAAAATATGTATAATATCGTGCGTTCAAGCGTGAACAACGAGGAAACAAGATTTCCCTTTTTGCTTTTTGTTTCTCGAGTCACCACAGGCTTTGTCATTTTGATTTCATTCTTTCTTTCAGGGTCAAATGATTTTTGAATGCCCTTTGGCATTTCTTTATCTCATCCGCACAGATTACATTCCTTGCTTTATTGGGTTCCTCTCATGTCTGTGTGAAAACAAACCAAACCCCTTGAAACTGTGGGCAGAGCAGAGAGTAGAAAGAGTAGAAAGCAGCGATGGAGGGAACAGGGGATCGGGCAGCGCATGAACCAGTAGCCTTCGTGTGAACCTGCTCCCTTGTGGCTCCTGCCCTTATCCAGGCCAACTACCTGCTGGTGGAACAGCAGATGTCTGATACCAAGTATGGAGAGCGTGTATGTGTGAGTGCATTCAGAGAGGGGTTTAGTATGCGAGTGCAGATCAAGGGAGGTGAAGAAAGGGGGTGAAGACAGAGAGCTGGTGGTCGTAAGGGAAGACACAAAGGCCTGATGGGATATCCTAGTCTGTCTATCTGTCGGCTTCCTGTCCAAATCAGACTCAGCACTGTGTGTGTGCACGTGTGATGAGGGGGTCTAACCTCCCTTTGCACCCCTTCTGTCAGCCAGCACACACTGATAGGATCAGACCTGGGCATGACCCATCACATGCCAACTCCTCATGCTCCGTCTGACCTCCATTTGCCTCTCTCCAGCTTTCCCTCGGTCCCTCCATTCATGCTGTTCTGCTCCGCACCCACACACACACACACACACACACACACACACACACACACACACACACACACACACACACACACACACACACACACACACACACACACACTTATCCCCTCTCCAGGTGTTCCTTTGTTCCTTTTCACTCACATTTCTCATCGTCTGTACATTCTCACCCGTTTTGCCCTTAAATCTATGGGTGGAAACCTGACAATGCAGGCAGATGTTGAATAGTTCCGTTATTTTAAATTAGACACACAGAAGCTAAGAAAAAAGATTAAAAAAAATAAATGAAAGACAGATGCAGCTAATTTGACGGGATATGAGAAAGTGGCGAGTTTATTACACAGCCTGAGAGACCTCTGACCGGCAACATGTGTGCTGCTAAACACCCATTTGTGTTACTCTTAAATGTGCATTGTGCCTTAAAGAAACTTTTGGGGAAGCAATAAGTCTCAATGAAAGCGAACACTGACTTACAAGAGAGAAGAGCGATAGACTTAGTACATTTAATTTAGGTTTGGAAGTTTAAACTGTAGTCTAGTACAAGCCACTGGAATGAGAAATCTCCCGCAGGGTCAAAAGTATGTTCAAGTTGGTTTAAAATGTATGAAGTTATATGGACTATAATATTCGCCCATGTGCAGCCCCCACCTCTGCATGTATGCCCTCACATGTTCCGCCTCTGGCTCTTATGAAAATGTACCTGAGAGACTAACAGTGGTATGGATGCACAGCTGTGTGTAACTGACCTGCAGCCGGCCCCCTGGCTGGTGCCGCTGTGGGAGGTGGGTCCGGTCCTGATGAGAGCACAGGTGGGACTCTGAGCTAAACTTCCCAGAGCAGGCAGGTAGGACAGCACCTGTCAGAAGTCACACAGACACACACACGAGGTTAGACAGCGCCTTTGCACGGCAAGTGGATGTTTGTGTCTTCAGGGGACTTGGGAGGCACACAGACATCAATGCGAGTGAGAAAGCCAGATGTTCCACTGCAAGGTAATATAATGGGGAGACCACATCAGCCGTCTTTTGTCTCTCGAGCAGAGAACTGTAATCTGATCTATATTGATTTTCACACTGCCAAGTTAACTAATGCAGAACATTTGTGTCTTCTTACCGTAACACAAAAAGCAGCAACTAAATAATTCAAACTGGTGGATTTATCAGAAACCTTCTTCAATGACTTTATTTGCTGTGTTTTTACAAACATTGGTGTGTGTGTGTGTGTGTGTGTGTGTGTGTGTGTAGTTTGTATCTTGCATTTTTATTTTGTCAAAATTCATTTAAAAGCAAAGAAAATGATTTGTTTTCTAGTAAATTAATTGAAAATGGTGGCCAACTGAACACCAAATCAACGTTATCATGACTTACTGAGCTAAGCAGCACATTACCGTTGTGATGTAACGTGAAGTAAGTCATGACAAATCCTGTCCATGAAAAATGAGGCGTCCCGCGGGTAAGTAAAGGGAAATGTGAAGTGAGTGAAGAACAATAAACAAACACACACACACACACACCATTTTCTTAAAAGAGAGGGGTTCATCTCCAACTGTGAATCCATTTCTGCAGCAAAGACTCTTGAATGTGGCATCGGCTATTACCAACTTAAGTCTGGTGGAGCGAATCCTGACGACCAGCTCTGCTACAACTACCGGAGACACATCTACAGGACAAAACAAGACAATTTATTTTCCTCCATAATCCAGGTGTCGCACTAGTGCAGTATGTTTAACAATGAAAAAGAATACATTGGTAATTATTCTGCTAAATATTGTGATTGAATTACTATTTTGTATTCCATACCCTGGCTGATAACAGCAAAGTGCTCTGCTAAGTCTTTTAGACCCTTTTCCACCAGGTTCTGGTTTAACTTGAAGTGCTGCTGACACCAGAACTCAACCAACACAGACAGGAGGTCCAGCAGCGTGTCCGCCAAATGCAGCTTCTGCTTCTCAGCATAGTCCTTCAGTGACGATAAACAACATCACAGTATGGAGTTTGTTTTTCTGGTCAATTTTCTTGGGTAATGTAGCACACCATGCAATGAGAATAACAATGCATTGAGTTCCACAGTGTTTACCTCAATAACAGCCTGTACCAAGAGCTGGGCTAGTTGTTTCACAGCTCGGGACAACAGCGTGGCGCGCTCCCACACAGTCCAGAAGGTTCCATGGAGCAAAGATCCTGATACTGAAGCCTGAGAGACTCCTGATCCATCAGGCAGCACAAAATCCCTGAGCCACAGAAAGGCATGGGTGAATGAGGTTTGTTAGAACAAAACAATTAGAATAACAAATGCATATACATTCAATTTGTGGTCAATATTACATGCAGGTTAGTAGGCATCAGCAATTTGTTGACTTGAGGCTTTATTGCTAACTGAAAACAGAACAATATTATGCATCTAGTTTAATTCAAGTCTTGTTCTTAAATCTTTCAAATGTGTTACAACACCTCTGTGCTGCGGCTCACACCAGCTAAAAATAACTAAGTCATTTGTGGGAAAATCCCTCCACACCTCTGTCCATGCAAGAAGGATTAGAAGCTTTGTTTGATTTACAGAAAAGAGAATAAGCCCTGCCCCATCTCCCATACTGTACGTATCGAAGTTGTTACCCGGTGGTGACAGAGTGGAGTTCCCCCTGGAAGAGCTTGAGGAAAAATGCCAGGATGTCACTATGGAAATGTAACAGTGTTGGCAGGGCAGGTCCAGGGAGCGGGTGACAAGACACATCAATGGACAGGCAATAACTGAAGGAAGACACAAACGTATAGATAAACAGTGAATATATGAGACAATTATTTTATTAGTACATGTTAAATAAAGGTTGAGAATGCTTATTAATGAATGCGGTTACTTGCGATTAAAATAATTGGACTATATACATAAGAAAGCTTCCTGTGATGTGAGGTTTACCTGATGGCTGTCTCTAGAAAAGGCCACAGGCCCGTCTTACACCGAGGACACTGCAGCACTTGGGTAAAATATTTTTTCACCGTGTTGGGAGCCAGCCAGGGAGGGTTGGTCACAAGCAGGTTATACATGACCTGCTGCAAATTTTTCAGGAAGACAGACGTGGCGTTACCCTGTGAAATGTAAAAAAACCAATTACAGTTTAGTCCAATGACAGTGATAAATAAGGCATCTATCACTATCACTATCACTATGGAACAGGTTATACTTTCATGCAGCCTCTGAGGCTCAAGCAGCAGCAGCTGTACATTCGTGCAGTCTGGTAATTCTGGTCCTACCTGCTGTGCATAGTCTAAAAGGGAGACCAGGTATGGTGCAGGTGGCAGCAGGCCTGGGAACACGGCACTTCTGATAGAGTCTAAGGCTTCAATGAAGAGGCCACACTCTATCATACTACCAACATTGCTGAAGTCTGTTTCTGTAGCCTGGAGGAATAAAAGCACAACGATGAAACGTAAGAGGTATATGGAAAGGAGGAGAAAAACTTTGCACTCAAAAGAGATGGACGGCAGAACGAGGAGGGCAGAAGGGTAATGGGAATAGGAAGTGAAAGGGAATCAGAAGTTCCTGGAGGTCATTTCTGACTGTCTGTTACCGGAAAATAGCGTATGGATTCAAAAAGTACAGAATGGAAACACACGAGCACTTATAATAGCAATCCACTTGGGTAAGGTATGGACAGGACAGTGGAGAGTATTGTTAATAGGCCTGCCAATCAAAACTCTCAGATCAGCTGACAGTGGTGGTTAAAACTGTGACCTGAGTATGATGCGCCGTTGCTCTAGATATCAATTTCCATTGAAATGTATGACATAAAAGAAATTGAATGACCTGATCTTGATTTTTTTTATCGTATTTTAGAGATGTATGGTAGTAATAAGTGGTGGGGAAGGCAGGTGGGTATGTGCGCATGTCTACCTGGGACAGTGGACGGTACGGATCATGGTAACCCAGAAATTCAAGGAACCTCAGTCTCGGCCGGCCCTGTAGCAAGAAGACCCCGTTAACAATTTCAAATACATACAACAAAGGAAAAACCGGTCATTCAAGTGAGAAAACGTAGACCAACTACACACACACACACACACACACACACACACACACACACACACACACACACACACACACACACACACACACACACACACACACACACACACACACACACACACACACACACACACACACACACACACACACACACACACACACACACACACACACACACACACACACACACACACACACACACACACACACACACCTCCTGTTTGATGACATAGTCCAGGAGCTCAGTCTCCAGTTTAGAGAAGTCCACATCAACAATACTGATCTTCTTCGTCTTTGCTGGGTGATCATCTGTTATGTTGAAATTCATATCCACACAATTGCTCTGTCAAAAAAAAAACATTTTAAACTTTTAAACGCACATTTTAAAATAAGAACAACATCATGAAGCCTGAGAATCAGTTAAGACCCTATGTTTAAATGAATTACTCTGACTTACCCCAAAAAGGTGCTGGACAATGTGGCTTACAGGGTAGCAAGGAGCATTGTGATATTTTGAGTCCTCTGTAATGGGTTTAGCCATGACATGAGTAACAGAGGCATGAGAGGGAGGAGGGCAGTGGTATACTTGGGCCCTGCCTGCTTTTAGGAGCCTGGGAAAGATTAAAGTAAGAGTAATTTAGTATCATACTCTTGCAACATTGTGTTCACACATGGAATCTCTTTTGTGCGACACCTCACCGTTTGAACATGGCCCTGCGCGTGGGCTCATGGACCATGAGGAGAACCCTCCAGCCCTGGAAGGCCCCCGCAAGCCTCCCACTGGCAACCTTCTCCCTCCACTGCCTGACGGGGTAGAAGGAAGACGTTGCACCTGTGGAAATGGCAACTTCATAGGGTCCCTCTGCGAGCCAGGAACCATTTTTAAAACTGTTCAGCACATATTCTGGAGTCACAACCCACTTTCCTGTTGGGGGGTGGGGGGCAGTAACAGGGTATGATTACAAAACAGTAAAATGAAAGAGAGAGCATTGGTGTTTTGTCAGTCTTGGGTGAAGTGTTAGAAGTAGTTCATTTAGATGAGCAGTCTTGATATAAACAGGGTAATCAAATATGAATTATTTTCCATCATTACTAATAATAATAATAATCATGACTGACCTGCAGCGCAGGCTGCTAAAAACTTCTCGCTGGACAAAACCTGAGGGATGATGAGATGGGTGCTGGCCTGTTGATAGACCTAGAAGATGATCACTGCGTCAGTTTGATGACATGTTACACTGACAGATAAATGACAGATGAGTCGACCAGACCTGTGTTTTCATACGTTACAAACAAAAAGATATTCCTGTAAATAATCCCATGGATGCTCATTGCAAAGAACTGTGTTCCATTGTTATGTGTCACATCATGTGCAATATAAACACACCGTAGGAAGTAATTACAGTTTGTTTGAAATCATTAAAGGAATACTTCATCCACCCCCAGCCTCACCATTTGTATATCAATTACTCACCCTGTGTTACCTTGGATTAAACTGCAAGAGTTTGTAAACGGATGTTTTGAGATATATATATATATATATATATATATATATATATATATATATATATATATATATATATATATGTATATATGCTGTTGTTAAACGCAGCCTTCATTTACTTCAACTCATCAAGACTTTTTTGATTCTTCGTTCACCGTGGAGCCATGAGAGAAAAACAAAGTTTGCTTCAAGAATTCAAGGTAACACAGGGTGCGTAATTGATATACAAATGGTCATTTTGTGGGGTAAGTATTCCCTAAATCTGAATGACAGAATTATGTATAAAATAATAGTGTGATCATCATGACGCAAGTCAAATAATAACATCAAACTGTCATTCTCCCAATCCCACCAGTGAGAATAATACCGCAATTTTAAGACTTAAACTACATTATGTACAAAACTTATTCAACATTCGATTAACCTTTTTATAAGTTTACTGTATATGCATACATATTATGGATTATCAATGTGTAATAATTCATCAGTAGTTATTTAAAAAACACACATAACTATCAGAAAAGTTGTGAAAAAGAAATACAATAGTACATCAGTTGTAGAAGCTACAGTGTCATGCACATAGTCTCCCTTAGTGTGAACACATCTGCCTGCTACTCACATTGACACAAAGAGGAACTGCTGTCAGCCAGAGGCAAATGTATTTGCATTTCTACCTAGAATACAACAACCACAGTATTTTCCTACTTCTAGTTCCATGTGCCAGTTAACTGATTATGCATACAATAATGCCAGTCCCTGAAACTGAATGCAGTTCAGCACTGTTTTATTCACTCATTTTATAGTTAGTACTGTATTATAATAAGTGGCTGCTGTAGCAATACAGCCCCCAAACTAACACCATGTTAACAAGACAACAAGACAGGCCTGTCATTCATTCATTGGATTAATTGATTGTCAGAATATTCCTTGGATTCAGTTGTTTTTGGTGATTTAACATTTTACTCCGCAGGTAAATTTGCTAGTTCTTCAAAAAGCAAAGATCAGGTTGTCTTTAATTGGATTTCTAGGATGCTGGTCAGAATAATAACCAATTGTAATACAGGGTGCTCCAGTTAAAGTGTGAAGGGTATAAGTCTCATTTGTTTTACATCTCATAGACTTAATAATCATTAAACACATCAGGAAAATCATCATAAGTTTGAGGCCTATTTGGCAAAATAGAGAATAGCCTTGGTTCAAGTTCTGTCATTTTGCTCTAAAATGTTTTTTGAGGGATCTCTACTCACTGAGCCACCTATGTATATTCCACCTAGTTGCCGGATTCTCTGGACCAAAAGTCTCTTCTTATCACGGACCTTGATCCCAGAGATCTGGAAAACGTGCGTGCAGCTCTCCATCCTTAGGAGGAAAATGTAGACAAAATGAGGCACAAGCCTATACGAGGTAAATTACAAGTACAAGTAAACTCATCCATGCTCTGGAGAAACTAATGCTGCAATTCTTGTTTGACTAGAACATTTGGATTGACTACACTATAAGTAAACACCAATAGAAAAACAGGAAGAGAAGTATTTGTATTATCTGGACAACACTTAATGACACTTGATATGTGTGGGCATTTAATTCGACTAAGCCAGTTAATTACACAGCTCTCGATCGAGTAAAAGTTACTTGCACCCAAACAAAACAATATGGATCTACTAAAACTTTCTGCCATATGAATTGATTTTAACAACCTTGCACCTTTGCAGTCTCAGACTAAATTACCAAAAATCTGTGTTGGACCTTTTCCATTCACCAGTATTCAATTTCCAGTTGTCTTAAACACAGCTGTCTGATCAGATACCTTTCCTCATACCACCGATGATGACCTGAGTCCTCACAGTTACGTACAGTCGCGCCAAAACTGACATCCACTAATGTGAGCAGTGTTTTGTACAAGCGTTTGGCTGCTTCTTTAAAATATATGTTAAACTTAGCGAACACACGAACATGGCGACTTTTCTCATCAGTATTAATAACAAATCCACATGTGTTAAATCCCACAGGCGAGTTCACCGCCCAAACGACATGTGTTGACAGGTCCACGGCGTAGCTAACTATTTTGGAGAGGGGATGTTCTTCATAAAGTAGTATAAGTTATACGCATTAGCAACATTAACACGACTATATATTAGGTCGAAAAGAACTAAAAGCATATTTATATTATGTATCGTCAAAAAAATGGTTGCTTACTGCTAGAAAACACTATATATATGTACGCCTCTACACAGTTATTCCCCCCATTTGGTTTGTCAGTTGGCGTCTTCCGTCGAGCGGAAGTTTTCATGGAGCTACTTCCAGGTTGTTGTCACGGACGCTCTCTGTCCCCGGAAATAACGACAATAACTGGATATCATTCTTCACTGATTGATTAACGGGAATGTTTGATCGATTGATAACAATAACTTGATTCTGAAAGAGAGGCTGCTTATGAAACCGCAAGGCTGTTTACTTAAAAAACGGCTCAGTTAACGTGCCGTGACAACGATAGATAAGCTTCCAATACAGTAACGTTAATTATATTAACCCAACGTTACGTGGTGACATATTTGCTGTTCAACTGCCTCTTGGTTTACCGTTATGTTCTAGCTGCAACTAGCTATGGTAAATACATGCAGCAAAAAAAAGTGACTCCAAATGACGCTGTTCATATGTTCCCTACCTGTAATGGATTAACATTTAAACGACAGACACATTAAAGGAGCTTGTGAAAGGTAAGGTTCACAAATTATACACGTGTATGAAGTAACACTGAATCAATGCAGATGGTTATGTGTTACAGGTGCCATGTGAATCCACTACATTCTGTAAAAGATACAGATACTGCCAACATGAGAAAGTACATTAGCAATTCTTTGTTATGCAGAGCCCGGCTGCCTTAAAGATATGTATGTGTCACGTGGTCAAATACCACAACAAGCAGGTAACGTTAACTGCTTTTCATTTAACGTCACAGTCCAAGGTGTCCCTGTCATTGATGTGCTGCTTATATCTACTAACAGGTGTTTATGTTTAACACAAGAATATACTGGTTACAACTATAAGCATATAATATTATCAAATGAGCCATGATTTATTTTATTTTATTAATTATCAACATCAATTTTTTTCAAGCTTTTCAAATGTGATGATTTGCAGTGTTTCGCTTTTTTATATTATTGCCAATTAAATACATTTTGGTTTTAGGCTGTTGTTTGGGAAAAGTCTTCATTTTAATTTGTAGTTAAGAAGTTATGATGGGCTCATCAAAAATCTGATCTAGAAGGTCTGAATGTGTCTCACTAATCAGGTGACATCGCCAAACACCGCCATGAAAAGCAAGTAAAAGTCAAGAGCTCGACTCTGTTTTGTTGCTTACACCTGTCACTTTATATTTGTGGTTAATACCAACAATACTGTTATATTACTGTTATAATATTACAATAAAATGTGACCATATAAGAATAAAATGAAAATATAATCAATTTTTAAACCCTAGTGATGAAATTAATATGAGGATGTTTGATAATCAATGAATTGATTATACATCAAAGTCATAGATGAAGTATTATTTATTATTCTATTATTGTAAATTGAATTGGGTTTCAAACCGTTGGTTGGCCGCAACAAAAATTTAGACGGTTTAACTTAAGGATCTGATATATTGATAAGAGTTATTGATAAAACAAATAATTGTTTGGTGCATCCCTATTTAGCATTATATATGTTTGCAGTTTATGATGTATTGATATATATACGTTGTACTTAAATGCAGTTATCAAATACAACTAATAAAACTGTAATGTCTCTGTAAATTCTCCTCCAGGAAATGCATGTTAAGGATAGGAGTATTTAAGTTTACTGAAATCATGACAGTCGGGATGCAATAAGCTACACAATATGAGGTGCTCCAGTATAACAAGTTTTGTTTTTCAATATTTGTAATTGACTCATTGCTCAGGGTACTTTAATACTGTTGAATGATGATTATTACACGGAAAACAGCAATGACAAGTAATATCAGGATTAAGTCATGTATTATTCATTCCCTCAGTGTAAGCTAATCACATGGGTATTTGTTATGATGTTGCCAAGTTGTTGCACCGCAATTTCTGAGCAGTCTTACGCAACATATTTTAAGGATATTGTGGAGACATATTTCCCTATAGTAAAAGGAAAAAAAAGTGACCAATATATTTGAACAAGATTAGTGCCTCTTAAATTGAGCAGAACTATCACCATATCAAAAGGAATGAAACTAAAGCCCATCACTAAGCAGACAGGACTTATTGCAAAAAAGAGAATCAGTCAAAGGCAGTACAGTGTAGCGGGACCACGTGGTTGCACAGTAAAGTGAAGCAATGCTCCCCCCTGGGCATGCATTAGATAGTTCTCCGCAGTATTTTGATCTTAGAATATGCACCTATTTAATTTATTATGTTTCCTTTACAGCAGACTGTTAGGTACCCCCTTTAAAATAATGTTGACTTTAACTTGACATGCTCTAAGTGGCTTTAAAGCGACGGCCTGGGGGACATGCTGCTAAATATTTCAGGACAAACTCATTACTGTAAATGGGCCTGTGTGTTAGCCTAGCTGGGGTAGACAGGCAGCAGCAAGAGAGATAGGACAGTGATGTGTGTGTGTGTGTGTGTGACTGTTTCTTCTCCTGTTCTAATAGCTGTGGAGTGGATGTCTCAGGCAGGCAGCGTCTCAGCGCCTGGCCCAGTTGTCCCTGTTGCAAGACTGTGAAACACACAGGGGCTCCTCCAACATCTGCTTTGTAAAGAGCTAATGACAAGACAATGGAGACCGGATGATTTAAAGTATAGTACTAATGAGGCCCTGTGTGCTGCTTGGAGAATCCTGACACACACTCACTTACTGTACATGTACACACTCATGCTCAAGATAACAGATGATATGTTGGCAGAGCAGGAGGTAGAGACCCAACAGACACACAGTGTAGACATTCAGACCTCCTGTCCATCTGTCTGTCTGTCTGTCTGTCTTTCATGCACTTAAAGACAAATATGGTGTTGTGGACAGCTCACAAACAAACATCCCATGCACACACATACACTGTCTGTTTTAGCAAAATAATTACAATGTTGAGTTTATAATCCATGGATTTAAATTTTTATTCCCTTTCAGAAATGGCTGAAAGACCTCCTCTCAGACAGTGGCGCAAAGGGAGTGTGATGATGAGGGGAAACAGTAAGAGAGAAGAAGAGAGGGAGAAATAATAAAGGACAAGCTTAACTGGTGAGGCTGTCAGCGGAGGAAAATAATATTTGTCCAGCTGGACAGGCCTCCCTTTGTGCAGGCTAAATGAATGTTGAGCTTCCTGTCTGCCCTGTCAGGGAGAGTGGCATAGACTGTATGCAGCAGCGAAGAAGCGGAGCGGAGTGTGGGGAACTGTTTGGAGTTTGACAGGGATTATTAAAATCAGAGCAGATGACGAGGAAGAGGCGAGAGGCGGAGTGTGAGAAAGCCAAATTGACACAGACACTCTCCATTACCTTCCACTTGACTCGCGTTGATGACAATGTTGATATGAGACCCAGCAACGCGGGACTGGCGTGGGATTGGCTGTTAGCATGAGCGTTAAGCACCACAGGGTAGGGGGGCAGCCCTCAGTTGTGGCAGAGACGTAAAGGAGATGAGATGTTTATTTAAAGCCTCGACTGAAGAGCATCTCAACTCATTGTTTATTTATTTGGTCTATCCCCCCCCCCCCCCCACACACCCCGCTTTGTTAACTCTCTGGAGTGTCAGTAGGTGGAAAGGGTTAGATGCTGAGGCAATATATTTTGATCAGGGGGTCCTCCTTCTGCAAATGATTGTCTGAGGAAAGAGGAGGGGAACTGGAAGAAAATGTTTTTGTTGATAATGAGCTTTTTTTTTGTTTCAGGTGCTTCAGGTGCAATTGATTTGTGCCTCCTAATAAGACTCCTGTTTGAGGACATTTCAAATTATTCTACTAGTGACTGGGTGTGTGTGTGTGTGTGTACAGAATGTGTGCGTGTGTGTTCAGTTTCTTGACAGACAGCTGTGATAATACAACACACCACTTCTCTGTTATTTGGTGTCAGTTTAAATTGTTGATTTAATCCTGACACCAGTGCTGTCTTTCTCATTACTTTTGCTTTATGAATTGGTACATGTCACGTGGAGTGTTTCTAATGTTATACAGTAAGGCCGTCTCTCTTTCTCTCTCTAGTTTCCCCCGCAGAGCAGCATGGAGTGGCCGGGGAATTTTCCCGAAGACCATGCCTTTGTGGATCTGCTGGTTCCAGGGGTTTCCAGTGAGCTGGACTTTGAACAGCTCCTAAAAGACACAGAGGAGAAACTCAATCTCAATGCCAACAGGTCAGTCAGAGTAGCAAAAGCATTGACTTAATATGCCCTCTTGATCCTTTTGAGCTTAAACTAGAATAGTACCACGCTTCAGAGTTTTAACACTTTTATTTGACTTTCACTTGTCCTTCCAATCACCTTTACATCACTTTAAGAATTTAAATGTTAGAATGTCAAAGCCAGATTGAAATTAAGTACAGACGCCCCAAATAAGAAGACTCGGACATGACAGTAACGTTTATAAAGCAGACTTTTTTAAAAAGGGATTTATTTCCATTTCTTTCTGTGAATATCAGGTGAATGACAGGAAGTTGTATGAGAACACAAGCCTGGCACACTGAAATAAATGTTAAACAGTAACATTGACAAAACATATTTAAAGCTTAATTTTTAAGCAAAATGTTCCACATCTGTGAACGTTGTTGTTCCTACTGTACGGAGATTAAGGGCTTTGATTTATTTTTTAATGCTGACTATGTGCGAACACTAGCAGGAATCATTTTTTAAAGAGATGAGCAACCTGCACGACCAGTAAAATTGTTTACAATGGCAGAAATATGAGCAGTGTTGCAGAGGTAGAAACAAGGAATCAAAATGAAAAGCTGAACACTTTGGTTTGTTTTACTTTCTCTTTCTCTCTCTGCCACTCCACAAAGTTTAATCATGTCGATCTCCTGAATGAAGAGGTCCAATTTAAGTAAACCAAGCACCTTCATCAGTGTTTTAAAAAGAATGACACATTTTACACTAAATCGAATAGTGAATGTTGAATTAACTTACTTCTGAAAATGACTGCTATTAAAAACATCACAGGAAGGAAACTTAACTTTGACCTATTTCTTTTTAATTGAAAGAAACTCCTCATTTCAGTGTCTGGTTTCCTTAGTGGGAGTGAAAGGATTTAAGGAAACCTGGTTAACACAACTATCAGAAATCTGCTGAAGAAAACAAACAGGGTTTTCCTGACCTGGATGTCCAACAGGCCATTTACTTGATATGCAGTACAAAGACCTACGACACACACAAAATAAAAGTGTCATGTACAGCGTATAACTCAAACACTGGAAATATACAGGCATTGGTTCAAACATATGGTAGCACTGTAGGTTTCACACTAGCCACTTCATTGCAGTAAAGCCTTAACATGATTTTTGTGAGATGATTATATGTCATAAAGAGGCCATGACCAAACTTTAACAATGGTCTTCCTATGTTCCTGAACATTTGGGGTCAAGTATTTGATAACATAAACTGAAAGAAGAATCTTTCTCGGTGGTTCAGTTTAATTAATTAATTAATTAATTGACCAATCTTGTCATCATGGGCTTTGGAATGAAATACAGCATAGCAACTTAAATGAGATTTTCTTCCTCCTGTGCACTGTGACTGAAGACTGAAATATAGACGACTGTCAGTGGCAGCAGACCGGAATAGTTGGAGAGCACAAATACACTGATAAAGAGAGAGAAATTGGCGGGGGGGGGGGGGGGGGGAGAAATCTATATTGCAGGTCATTTATCGTTTGTGGCGTTGTGAGGATGAGGGTAGATGATGAAGGACAGGCTAAATGTAGCAAGTGAACAAAGCCTCACTCTGGCACCATTAGTGGCTGGGACTCATCCGTTCCTTACGCTCTCTCTTTCTCTGTCTCCCTCCCCTTCTCTCTCTTTCTTTCCTTCCTCTTTCTAAATGGGAACATAATAATTGAAGATTCCACATCTTGAAACGAAAACCCTTGGGTAGGTAATTCAAGGCTTATTACAGAAGGCCGGGCCATTTTTCTGCTTTCTAAGCATTAAAGGGTTATTTTGTGTTCCTGCAGATGGGAGTGGGATAACCATTATGAGAACAAAGCATCCAGATAATGGAGAATGGGGCTAAAAATAAGGCAATCCTCCTCTCGCCGTGGGGGACCACTGGTCAGTGTCTGTCAGGCTTCAGCTAACTTCCTCCCAGACTACTTCAGGACAGCCCTTTTACTGTCGGGACATATCCAGGCGAACAAAATCTTGCAAGGCCTCTTTTTCGCCTCGACCAGGGTGGGCTGCAGACATATAAGCACCCACACACCACTCACCTGCTGCCTAATCGACTTATCAGTGTCTGGGACAAATTACGGAAGTAGAGGAAAGGGAAGCCGAGAGATGGAGGAGACAGAGCTGCTCACACCCGTGAAGGACTTCAACCTGTTTATGGTGCAAAGTGACTGGCCTGCTCCCAGTTCTCAGATGTCAAAGATTTGCCTAAGAGCTTCACCCTAATTGAAGGAGATTAAGATAGGCTGACAACGAAGCTGGCTTCCCCAAATTGAAATGCTGTAATCCATTAGTTTTCATCAGATGGGACAGTGGCGCAGTTCAGGGTCGGGCGGGGAGTGGGGTGGTGGTCTACCAGGAAAAGACCTCTAATGAAGTGTCAGCACAAGCCTGGAGACTGCAGACAGGCCTCTAGTTTCACACTGGCAAGGCAAATGGCTCTTACTAGTCTCCTGCCAATCTTGATCAGGGTACAATATCAGTACTTTTAAATTTGATTCTATGTGTGTGTGAGTGCTTCTGATAATCAGGATTTAGTGTATGTGTGCAAGCAGGTGGAGTTGAAAGCCAGCCACAGTATATCGTGCAAGGTTCCTTCTCAATGAACACAAATACTGATCTGTAGTCCTTGCAGTATGTAGTTGATTTTGTGTTTAGCTGTGCGTGACACGTGTGTTAAGTTAGTATATCAGCTGTATCGGTTCTCCGGTATCATTGGCTGGGCTGGGAGGCTGGGGGGGTTGAGGGCTGAGGGCACTAAGTGGGCGACAGGCTGGGCCAGGACGGGATCGGTTTTCAGCCTGTTCATTCAAGCCCATTCACTGCTTTCCCGTCGCAGAATGGGGCCCTTTGATGGAGGAGATATTTAGTTCTCAGGCGGCTTGTTTGGCACTGACTGGAGCTGGGGCTTATTTGAAAGGGATCTTCCTGCCCCCATTGCCTCCAACCTCCTCCCCCCCCCCCCCCCCACCTCCTGTAGGCGAGCGGAGCGCGACAGACAGACAGCCCCACAGCAGCCCACCCACACTAAATTAATTCTGACAAGGAACTTAAGATAACGTCAAAGCGCTGACTAATCGCGGGATTGGGTTTCTGTAAGTCAGGGAGCTGTGAAATGTGCCATCATATCTAATAAAAGACCTCCGGTTGTTCCCTTTCTCTCTTAGCGGTGGTGAAGGTTGGGGGGGGGGAGCGCGGTTGCGGTGTCGACTGTCTAGCTAGACCGCTCTGAAAAACAATTAGATTTCACTTCAGCAATGAAAGTGTGTGTGTGTGTGTGTGTGTGTGTGTGTGTGTGTGTGTGTGTGTGTGTGTGTGTGTGTGTGTGTGTGTGTGTGTGTGTGTGTGTGTGTGTGTGTCAGTTAGGGTATGATGATTGACATGTTTGTCAAGAGGCCTAAAGAATCCTTTCCTCCCAGTTTCCTCTCGCTCTTTTCTCATTCTCCGGGTCTTTTGTTGAGTTCTGCTTCGACGTTCTTTGCCATTACAGGTTTGTCCATTGTCGTCGTTACTCAGATAGTTGAAAGGTTTTATTTTCTGTGACTCCTCTGTTTTCTACCCATTTTTACCTTCCCATTCTCTCATTCTCTTTCTGTCTCTTTCCTCGGAGCCTGAGCTGCTGGCAGTGGAAGTCATCAGGTTCGGAGCTAATCCTACCAAGTTGATTAGGCTGCAGGTAGCTTTTACTCCGGTGGGCAAAAGGTCACAACATTGTAGAGAGCTGGATGGACTTCTTGACACAGACCATCCACATTGACTTTATAACTTACAACACAAGGCCCTAAGGAGGGGTAATTGAAAGGCGAGAGTAAGGAAAAGAAAATTAGGAAAGTAAGAGTTTCAAGGAGTGAGAAAAGAAAGAGGGGGAAATAGAGAGAGAAAAACTGTGAAGGCAAGGCTTGAAAATGTATCTGGAGAGGCAAGTGATGGTGCTGTAGCCATAAGAGTACATTGTTTTGTGAGTGAAGGCAAGGTCCGAGGTAATGGGGAATGTAACTAGAGAATGAAGTCCAGAAGCCATTCTCCTTCCTGTCTTAGTCTATGGCGTCATGTGGGTTTCAAGTCAACAATCTCTTGAGTTGACATGTGGTGTAATTGAGTCACAGAGACTGTTGTAATACCTCGCAGAGTCCCCGGCTGTCAAGGTGGATGTCTGAGGATGCTTTATCTGAAAATAAAAACCTCAATTCTGTTATAAAACTGAGCAATAAGCCACTCAGTTCATATCCATAGTGTAGTCTACTGACGTTGTCTGTTTTTAACGAACTTCAAGAGAGTCGGTGAAAAGTGAGCTATACAGATGGAAGCCCATTTGAAACCTGCTGTCAATGTGAAGTCCTGGGGTGGAGCCCAGAACGAACATCCATGTTTATGACGCACTATAAACACACATACAGTGCTCCGTGCTGCCATTTAATATACAGCAGGGTTTCACTGCAAGACATGGCATATGACAGAAATCTATACTAAAAATTTAATTTAGAACATTTCTTACTTTTTTTTCTTCTGAGATGTACATATCTTCTCTTCTGTATTGTGCCTGCCATGAATGATTTGAAAAAATGTATACTGTATTCAAAAGTATATTTTCCTCAGAAAGTAATTGCTGTATTCTCCTTAGAGAAAGCAAAGTAAGAGGTCGCACAAACAAACCAGCATCTGAACAGTTCTTTTGTGTTGATTCAAAGTGGTGTCTATTAATCTTACACACAGTGCCGTCAGCAAACCTGAGCCATGCTTTGACCTTGCTGAAGCTGTGTTTTACAGCTAGTGAGCTTTGGGCATGCATCGTTAAGAACTGCTGCACTCTCACAGCCTGTCACAAGTTAAGACAATATCGTTCCTATACAATGTTCATACAAGAAAAAACAAATGTAACAAATGTTGCCTGGCATCAAACCACTCCACACACACCCACCTTATAACCAAGGGTTTCTTTTCAGTCAGTACGTTAGTGTTAAGAGAATAAAGTGAGATGCATCATATGGCCCGCCTAAAGAAGAAGAGAAAGAGGAAGAGATACTTAAAGAGAGAGAGAATGATAGCATTAGGCAGTGTTCAACCTAGAGGATAGCGGTTTGTAACAGTCTATAACATTTTATCCCCTTGCGTTTTTCCCCTCTGAAACGAAAGTGTGTCAGATTGAACGGTTATTTAATGTGTTGCCATTGTAAGACATCTGGATGCGTTCATGGCCCAGGAGCAGGCAGGAGGCAGTTTATAGACCTGCGGTAGGGGATGCGATGAGCTGTCTGAAATGGCACTTTGGCTCTGTATCATATATGCTTAGACACACACACACACACACATTCAAACACGTGTGGAAGACAAGGTGCAACTAATTAATATTCTCATCATCTATCGATCATTTATTTGAATATTTGATCATATTTAATCGTAGCGTATGAAATGTCTAACGCCGCGATGCCAAGTGCTTATTTCACAGAGACCAAAGTGATGTATTAAAACAACCTTGTACCATTATTTGATTATCAGAACTGTTCATTAAACACACATGAACACAATAGCAGCATTCACAACACCATAACATGTTTAATTATGTAGGTATGTAGGCCTGGTGCACACACACACACACACACACTCACACACACACACACACACACACACACACACACACACACACACACACACACACACACACACACACACACACACGCCAAATATATATGCATTGATTTGCATGGAAATGACTAAACATGTCGAGCCCAAAGATGTCATTTCTAATCTGTCATATTAAAGGGGGCACGGAATAGCTGATGCAGTCAGTTAAAATCAAAAGAGCAGTGTGTGTGTGTGTGTGTGTGTGTGTGCGTGTGCACGTGTGCGTGTGCATGTGTGTGTCAAGGGGAAGAGTAAGATGTGAGACGGCAAGGAGCGTGTGTCTCAGATGCCTGCTGATGCCTGTAAAGCCACTTCACACCAGATGCTTAGCACACACTCACACACTGATATATCGATGTCTGTGTTCATTACTGTTGATGCTTCTGTATCTGTCTTCTCACGGACACTGAATGAGAGTGAGGGAGAGCCAAACGTGATGATATGGTGTCTATGTGCCTGTATGGCATGTAATGTGGCTGCTTGTGTGTATTGTCCCTGTGAGTTTGTGGCGCAACAGCAGTCTCTTCATTTATGTTTGAATGACTGGGGTGTACTTAATCTCTCGAGAGTCTCCTTTCAAAATAAAGACACTGTCCCGGCTGATGTTGACAGTCGAACAATCCAATCATGCTTGTGAGGGAAGAGTTTAGATTAATAGGAATATGTTGGCTGTGTGCTAGAAATGGCAGAATAACAGATAGACCAATTCTAATCCAAACTATTAAAAGCGGTCAATTGAAAAGAACTACTGTTTGAGATTATACTAAATTTGGTTTAATAATGAAACAATTTAAAAATGTGTTTTAATAATGAATTCATTGGCGGTATTTTCCACTCAATTTCTTTCACTCAGCATTGAACAGCAGCTAAAGGAGCTCCAGGCCAAGATGGGAGACTCCCGGGAGCGTCCGCCGAGCCCTTCAGATTGCCTGCAGTGGTTCAACCTCAGAGCGCACAACAGTTTCAGGCCCGTTACCACAGGACATCAAGAGCTCATGGACTTCTTCAGAGCTTTGGTAATACATCAGGGCGATTTATTAATATTAATCATAATAATAGTGCTATTCATTTGAAATATTTCACGGATAATAAAACTGTGGAATATTTCTCAAAAATGAGAAATGTAGAAGACTGATAACTGATGGTGATAATATTGATCGTGATGATTCCATCAATCTGCTCTCATACCCTCACTTTCCCACTTAATTGCACAGATATTCCGTTGTTAATAACAGGCATGCATATCAACCGGTAGCCAGATATTACCAAGACCTTTGGATGGAAGAGAAGACAGCCCTGGATTTGTCTGCAAAAATACTTTCATAATGTTTGTATGATAACCATTCATGTTCTGACGTATCGTGAGTTTTATGATATTGACACCCCCCTCTGTTCCACTCAGAAACAGTACCTGAGGTCTGAAGAGGAGGGGAAAGAGGAGGTGACACTCCAGCTACTTCTGAATGTGTCTTCCCAGTGTGGTGTCTGCTTTCCCTGTGTCCCTTCTTCGTCCTCCTCCTCCTCCTCCTCCTCCTCCTCTCTGACTACCTCCTTCATCCACTTGGTTCATACAGTCAGAGATGACGCTTCATTAGAGGTAATATACCGTACAGTTCTTTTTTTTATTCAATTGAATGATATCTTACAGTGTTTAATTAGTTCATGGATCACTTAAAGGATAGCTTCACATTTTTCAAGTTGGGCTCAAAACAGCAAATCCATACATTCAAAACATTGTTGCTCATTATAATTGTTTCTGCTCTTCATACTGGCCACAGAGAATTCCCTTTCTAAACCGATTTCAATGTTCTGTTTAAAAATGCATTCGAAAGTTTAGCTGAAACTTATGAGTCCTCCGCATCCTGAGTTTTTGGACCACCGAAATGTCCTTGGGAGTTTAGTAATTAAAACGCATATACATACTGTATGGGCAAGTGAGTATTGTTTTAAGACAAACTTTAAAAGAATGTGAAACTAACCCTAACCCTAATGTGTGATTCAGCAGTTGGGTATACGCTAAAATAAAGACATCCGTACCTGATTAGGCTATACGTGTTGTATACTTGAGTAAGTTCACTGCAACATATTATTATTAAGATACCCTCTCGATGTGTTGCTGTCGATTATCAGCGTGTTTCTGTTCTCACCGTTCATTACATTTTTTCCTTAAGATGCAGGAGGCCTGGGATGATGTGCGTCTCCAGCTGCGCCGCCACCTGCTGGAAAGGCTGTCTTCACGCAGCCCAGATCATCCAGAACCCAGACATATTTCCATCCCTGAACGGGTACACTGTCTGCAACAGCTGTTCTTTCTTTACCCTGAGTCTGAGGCTCTCACACAGTACCAGGTGCAGTAAAATAATAAAACTATATATATAATGAAAAATCTAAAAATCAAAAAATTCCCAAATTAGCTGTACCAATATAATGCGGTAGTATGCCAATGATTTGGCAGTGATATATTATTTTGGTTTTACTGATCCAGAGTCTGAGAAGCCAATCTGTGCTGGTTCTTCTGCTCTCCGCCCTGAGCTCAAGCCCAGGAGGTAACACAGGCTTTGACAGACTGGCTATAGGCTTCCGCTCTGGGGTACCAGCTCTGACCCAGGCCCTCACAGAGGAGCTCCATGTCCTTTCAAGACTAGCAGAACCGCACACCATCCTGGGTTTCCTTAATGCGGCCTACCTCAGCACGGTGGCCCAAGAGCTGGCCTCCCTGATGGAGAGAGAATGTGAGACGGCCCTGAGGGACAACATCAAACTCAGCAGCAAGATAAAGAAATATTCAGCCAGGTCGCGGGCAACCGTAGGTCAGTGTCTCTCTGTGAATATTCTTTTCCTCTCTCTCTCTCATAGTCCTTCGTGGTTAGTGGTTGGATGTACCTTACAGCAGTTTTTTCCTCGCATGTCTGCCTTCTTCCCTCTCCTCTCGCTTCTTATTGTTACCCAACAAAGGCTCTCTCCCTTACTTTCCAACTGTAGCGTGTAGTGATGTGAGCGAGAGCCAAGGCCTCTGTAAGTGATTGTCAATAACTGCTGTTCCTTTTGTAATTGCTTTCTTTTTACTGCCCTCTTTTCCTGTCTGCTTCACTTTCCTTTTTACCAACCAAAAGAGGAGAGCCGCATTTCCAGGGCCAAGGCTTTTTTTGAAAACAACTTCTAAACACTATTTACCACATAGTTTATCCATGACTGTGATGAGCCTTGCTCCCAAGAGAGGTCCGAGCCATATCCACACTCTGTGTTTAAAACACAGTGAATTCACCCTTCCACCTTCAACCTATAGTAAGGCTTGAACTGTGCCATCTTGGAGAACAGTTTGAATTGCGTTGATAAACAAAATCCAGTTCAAAATATATATAGTAAATATAATAAAATATAACAAGTGCAAAGCAGCAGCACCTTCACACAACCTCGTGTGTACCTTAAAGTGGAGAAGGGATTCATCTTGTAACCTCCGTCTTACTTTTGATCAGCAATACAGCCAAGAAAGAGTTGATTCAGGAGTAAGCGCATGGTTCAACATTCTATCAACCTTTTCACACAGGGGGATGGATGTGTGAGAGAAAAAATAGTACTTTCAATATTTGTCACAATAGCAGTATGTGTCACTGTCATAGAAAAGGCAGTGATGTTATACACTGAGACAAGAGTAGAGACCTTCACACACAGTGACACTTTTGATACTTAATTCCCCCCATATTCTCTTTGTTTGTTTCATATTGGCCTATTTACGGCTTGCTGAGGGCAAAGATTCACAATAAAAAAATGTAAAGTGTGTGAGCTATTGTTTACTTTTTCAAAAATGGTGCACATGTCAGCTTCCCTGCGGAACGGGGAGACGAGTGCTTTTACATCTGCCATTCTTCGATAAACACACCACCAGCCTTGCGTCTTTTTCTCACTCCTTTCCTCCATCTCTCTCTTTCCATCTCCCTCTCTGGTTTTTACTTTCCCTCTCCTTAAATGTGAGATGAGAGGAGGCAGCCAGGATAATTGGCCATGCGTCAGTTGGGCTGTTTGATCACGTAACACGGCGGAGGCTACACACCTACGTGCCGCTCAACAAACCGTCAAATGTAGCACCGGAGGCAGAACACGGCTCCAAAGGGAGCGGGGGACCCGTGCTGTGTAATGATGGTAAAATGGAGCAGTTTTGCCTGTGCTGGTTTTTAACGTGTGTGTGTGCGTGTGTGTGTTTGTGTGTTTGTTTGACTATCAGCTGCAACACCGCTTTGAGGGCTACAACTGGGATTACATTTTGTGTTGTTCATGTTTTAAGCCCCACAACCCCCCACCAAAAAAAAAGCTCAGGAACCCACATATCTACCACCCTAACGCCCGTGGCTTCTTAAGAGCCAAAGCTTGAACATTAATGCATAATCTGCTTTCACACTTTACTGTCTATACTGTATGCTACGCCCATAATTGTCAAGACAATTATGACAATGGTGGAAAAAAAGTGATTCTATTTTCATAAGCATCCTATGACTCCTTAGATCTCCCCCTCCTTCCCTGCTGTGTTATTGTTTATTTCTGCTGTAGAGGCAGGCGGTAGGTATATTTTGATAAGAGCCATGCCTGGGAGACTGTGCAGGCTCCCAGGGGAGCGGCGCTGTCTGTAGCATCAGCCACTGTCAAACCACTGAACCATTTAACAGCGTTCACGGCGAGATCTGCCTCCTCTTTTAACCCCACCGACTCAAAGGCAGGCTCTGACATTGTACCTAGACAGATGTGAAGGGTCTCAGCCCTTTTTTTCTTCCTCTTCTCCCCCCCGCCTTTTCCTTTACTCAATCTCTCCAGAGTCCACTTTTTCCCCTCCCCTTCTTTTCTTGTCTTTTCCCATTTTCCTGTAGTTTACCGAGTGTAATGGGGTGAGCAGTGAGACTGGGGAGTGTGCTAGACAGGTTGGCTGGTCAGGAACAATACAGGCTTTAAACCTTACTAACACACCTCACTGAGTCTGCAGGGGAGTGGGTGGGCCACGTCTGCATGTGCATGTCACTGTGTGTGTGTGTGTGCGTGTGTGTGTGTGTGTGTGTGTGTGTGTGTGTGTGTGTGTGTGTGTGTGTGTGTGTGTGTGTGTGTGTGTCCGTGCTGGATCAAGCCAAACCAAAGCAAAATACTATCATTTATGTTTTTTCAGTGCCTTTAGCGCTATACAGTTATATTAGGATAAAGGTAATGGCCGTCAGTTACAGTTTTAATACTTTTAAGCAATCATCTAAATGTTCTAACTTTATGATTTTCCACAGTATAAGTTGCAGATAGATAAGATGAAACATAGAGCCAATTACACACTTTCTCTTTCAACAATGTAGCTCATTGTTCCTGTTTATACAAATATTAGTGACCAGAATTGGCATAACCTTTAGAAAACGTTTTTACCTTTCACTTTTTGCCGTGTGTGTGTGTGTGTGTGTGTGTAGGTGGGCATGTGTGTTTTCAATCACCTTTGAGCGTCTGTCATGTGAACATGTTTGCCCATCTGTTTTTGAGTCGATGTTAGTGTGTGTGTGTGTGTGTTTGCACTAATTGCAGGCTTACTTAGAAAATTGTGTGATCAAGAGTCATTTAATATCTCCCTTTTAAAAATGCATCATTAAATTACCATATGGCATCAGTAATTTTCATACATATAAATAGGAGAGCCGTGTTTTTGTAGGACATCAAAAGCTTTCATTCCAACTTCTCTGCATACACATATAAAATGTATTCCCTAACAATCGACCACAGGGGTGAAGTCGAGGTTGTGAAATTCTGTACAAACACTACAACCCCATTCTGATAGCGTTGATTTGAATTCCACTTCCACTAATTTCCCCATATGACGCTGTCGACAGCTCCCTATAGATAAAAAAAAAAAAGGATGGAGATAGAACATGTATAGTAAGCACATTCACCACTACGCACCCCCCCCCCCCCCCTCCTCGCCCTTTCTGGCTCTTTGAACTCTTTCTTAAAGAAAGCACAGCAGCCTATTCAGCGGGGAGAGAGGTTCTGTAGTGACGTGAGATAGCTTTGCTGAGGCTCTGACTGGCATTGGAGGTGCTTGTGGGGATTGAGGCTGCTTGGGAATGGCGTTTGTTAATATTTATTAAGAGCAACTTCTCACTAGATCATATCTCTGCCTGAGTTTATACATATTGTCAGCCAGGGACGTGCACCGGCATGCCGCCGTGTAATTATGGGCTAGGTAGGTGGTTTGTGTCCATGGAAATGTGTGTTTGCGTAATGCTTCCGGTTTCTGGATGATTGGTTTCCATGCAGATCTCATCCTGTCTTTGTTGACGATGAGAAGACCTTGTTTCAGAAAGTTCCCACACAGAGCAATTGGCTGTTTACTAATCTTTAAGGTTAAGGTTGTGTTAATGTTAAGTGTCTGTCAGTGTTCATTTTCTCTAAATCATGGCTCCAATGAAATCACAGAAAAAATATGTTCTGTGGCCCTTGAGAATGTGTATTATGCTTGCCATTTTCTTTTTTTCCCCATTTCCTCCGAGTGGTCACAATGGCTTTTGTGTATCACTCTTGAAAAGCTCAAGGATATGAACATGTTCCTGGCATCTTCTATTGAGAAAGCACGCACAAAAATGGCTGGCTTATTGAGAGCAGCGAGCACTTCGTGCTGAAGAGTCAGTGTGATTCGCCGAGGGCTTGAAAACAATAATGCAAACGAGGGCACTGAACAAGTAGGTTTTAATGAAATGCTCCCATCAAGACAGTACATTCCTCCGTGTTCTTCATCCAGGCAAGGCAAGTCTTAACCCCTATCTCACTGTCACTGCAATAGTTACCACAAAGAGCCAGACACAAAGCCAGACCCAGAGGAGGACAGAGGAACAAACATAAAGCAGACAAAAGTTAGCACTGCTTCTCAGTCACCACGTCACTGCTACACCTCTTTCTTCGCAAGGCAACTTAATTGAGATATCAAATATTGCTACTTTCCCCTTCTGTGAAGGGCAGGTTGCCCCTGCTGTGGCCTGGTTGGACAGCACCCAGGGAAAGGGCCACGAGAGACCAGGGCGTGTGCGGTTCATGTGCATACATGTGTGTGTGCATGTGTCAGAGTGTGTATTGGGGAATCGCAGCAGGAGACTTCCCATAATAATGCTGTCTGAGTGAGCAGTGGGCCGCAACTGACGAAGAGGACCCCAGCTGTCACTGGGCCTAGCGGGCGGTCCACAGTGGCTCATAGCCTCCCCACATACGCACACAGACACACAGACACGCACAGATGTACCCCTAGGCACCCACGACCCTGCTTGACACCCAATGAACACACAAGACGGCATAGATACACAGAGAACACATGCACAAAAAGAAACACACAGAAGTGCTCGACAGCCATAGCATTACACCCCAAGCGCAAAGCCCCAAACACGCACACATACACAAGATTGGGATAGACCAGCCCATTTCAATATTTAAGTCCCTGAGTTTATTGGTTAACATATGAGGATCAAGTGGCCACTGTGGGAGAAACTTTCAGGAGAGATGTGCTGTAAGGTTGTCAGGTCACTGCTCTGCCCGTAGCACAACTTCTTTCACAGTTTTACTTTTATTTGTGTGTGAATGGTTGAGTATAGACTGTTCATTTTGGGAACTGTTTAAACTGTTTTTTTTATTTAAACTACAAGTTTTCAAAAACTGTGTGTGGAATTAGAAAGAAGTGAGTTTCCCAGACCTCTGCTCCTCATTTATGAGCTCCTTGGCTCAAGGCTACATGAGTCGATATTAGCACGTACCAGAATCTCTAACAGAACTGACCGTGGCAGAGTTTTAATGTAGATGTAAGTTTTGACAAGGACGTGTGGGGGAAAAAAAGACTTCCACTTAGATATACATTTGAGCAGTCACGTCAGTTACAAAATCAGTCTTCTCTGAGAAACAAATGTCACAGACTTCATGCCCAGATGTCAAAAAAGCTGTTTTATGCTTTTGTTTCCAGCTGGTTAGATTAATATATCGTCTCTTTTCAGTCCTTTGCATAAAAGCAACTACTACTTGTCCAAAATGCAGCCTCCAAGATGTTAGCAAAAACAAAGTGATAAACAAATGACTTTGCACTTTTTTAAAACTTTTTTTATCTGTATAATTCAGTTTTATGAATTGTATGAAATATGTAAAGCAGGTTGGATTTCCAGTGTTTAAGACGTGTCAGGATGGCCTTGCCTTCTGAAATCCCTCTTTTTAGTTTCTCTGGATCTAATGAAAGCAAATGCTCACACACACAAAACAATACAACCACCAAGACTTTAGCACAAACACAGAAAGCTCATCTACACATATTGTCATCACGTGATAAGAAACTGGAGGCCAATTAGGTAGTTTGGTAAGAAAGAGGCAGACCACCCCTCTGATCGGTCTGATTTACACTACAGAGAGACAGAATGAAAGGAATAGAGGAAAATGAGAGCGGGAGAGATGCTGTTCAGGAGAGAAATTAAATCAGTGGCTAAATTATTGCATGATTGCCCATTCCCCTAAGACTCGGGCATCATTTGGTAGAAAGTGTCTAATAATTGGTTTTCGGCCATGTCAGACACATGCAATTCCCCCTACTAATGGCTCTGTTTGGAAGAACTGGGCCTCCTGGGTCAGAGAAGGACAAAAAAATAGCCAGACGGCAAAAAGCGCCCTACGCCCTTCTCCTTTTTTTTTTGCTCCTCTCAGATAAGCGAGGGAACAAGAGAGAAAGAGAGAGACACAGAGAAGGGGAGAGATGGCACGAAGGAAAGAGTGTGTATGTGAGCGAAGAGGAAATGAAGTGGCAATAAGTGCAGCCAAAGGGGAAATGCTCTTCACCGTGAGTTTAATACATCAGACTGGGGATTTGGCAGCCCGCCACACAGCAATTGTTTACCTTTTTGCTCACTGGCTGCATCTGTTCTGTTTTGTAAACGGCACTAAACTATTCGCCCGTAAACACCGGAATCAATAACAACTGCTAAGGGAATTCCCTTATCCCGCCCCTCCCTCTCTTTCCCTCCCTCTCTTCCCCATGTTTTCATCCCTAACCACCACCCATTTCCCTTCCCCTAGATCTCCTCCTCTCTCCCCCTCTTGCTCAGTTCACTGCCAGTCAAAAGCAGTGTGTGTGTGCGTGCGTGTGTGTGTGTGTGTGTGTGTGTGTGAGAGAGAGAGTGTGCTGTGGAGCTGATGGTGGAACCCACAGGAGAGACAGACAAGGATAAGACTGATGGCTCGCCAAAAATACCTGCTCTGTTTGTTTTTTTCCTTTTGTGTTACATTGTTGTCATTGTTAAAAGCTACAAACTGAGACTGGCCGCTGCAGACTTGCGGAGTAGGGTATTTTCAGATATATGAAAAATAAAGCTACCCCATCCACACACACACACACACACACACACACACACACACATTTTGTTTCAAACATTTTGTTGAATGACACATTGCCTGACATATGCTTGTTTTCTTTGAGGGCCTCTGATAAGATGCATACACCTTTTATGGTTATCACAGTAGCCATTGATTTTATTTTTGTTTATAATAAAACCCTCACACTATAATGTCATATGGGGGAGCTCTTATACAAACACATACAGTTTGCCCTGCTTTCAGCACCAGTCCTTCCTTATTGATTCTCAGTACATTGACCTTTGGTTGAACTATTCTGCCTGCTAGTGCCCTTCCTCATTCTACTCTATGAGACATGCCATGCACTACGCTATATGACACACCTGGGTGCCTTTAAGCACACCCTCTCCATCAACCGGCTATGAGAGCCTCCATTTGGCCTCACTGTTGTGACAAAGGTATAATGAGGTTTAGATGGCTGTGTACTAGACTGCTATGGCTATAGGGCTATTTGGCTAGGGAGAAGACTATAAATACCTATATAGCCTGGGCGGCAGAGCTCGATGAGAGGCTGAGGCAGAGCATTGCTAAACATCAAGGTCATGTGCGACTACTTAGAGTGTGAGTTAGTGAGCAAGTGAAACAGCCATTGGGTCACAGGTTGATGGAATAAATGGTTACAAAGGAGAGAGACAGAGATGATGCTCTGGAAAAAGGTGATGCTCCAGATGAAGTGGTGATTAATGGGTGCTATGCTCAGATGAATGCCCAGCAGAAGGTGGGATGGGGGGGTTGTAGCGATAGCCTTTTAGAGAATCCACTAGCTCTCTCTCTTATGTGTCCCTGTCTGATCCGGTTTAGATTGTTTACTCGTGAGTTGTTGACGGCTTTAGTTTGCCCCCGCGTTGCGGCACGGAAAGCTCTGTTTATTTGCTGGTGACTTCAGAAACAGACATGATTGTTGGTGCGTGCGTGAATGTGCAAGCTGGAGAACGAGGCTGGCACGTGGATGTCAGCTAGGTCACACATGTACACATGCAGAATGAGGTCGTCTCTCTAGCACAGACTCCCACTGGACCCCATTACAGAAGAGCTGCCGAGCCGCGGACCCATGCAGCTTAATCACACGCACACACACCAAATAATTACACAGCTATTCACATGTGATTTCATACATGCATGCACACACACTTGCACATAAATACATGTATACACTTAGACTTGCAAACACAAACAAACTTGAGGTCAGACTATATTCCATGGTGACCACAGAGTGTGGTAGCAGTGTGGCAATTATCCTGCAAGACTGACATGTGCAAATGTGTGTGAAAGTGTCTCCTACAAATCAAGTTACTCATAATGAACTGCATTACATTCACATAAACACACCTGGCAGACACAAACACACAAAAAGTCATCGACTCTCACTCATGTAAACATACACACATGCCTACACGGAGAGAGTCAAACCTCATGCATGATTAAACCAGGCATCCTTGGGGACAGTGTGTTGTCATATTGTCATATTTTGTTTAACAATATAGTAAAATTATATTAGGATCCAGAGGCAATAATG
Source organism: Cottoperca gobio (assembly GCF_900634415.1). Taxonomy (NCBI): domain Eukaryota; kingdom Metazoa; phylum Chordata; class Actinopteri; order Perciformes; family Bovichtidae; genus Cottoperca; species Cottoperca gobio. Next base: position 8,203,986 of record NC_041363.1, read on the forward strand.
TTACAATTATTGGAAAAGGGCCCCCTTCTTCTTTCTTTCCTTCCCACCGCTCAATCATCTCCATGCTTTCAGAGTCGAGGCTAATACTGAGCTCATCCATTCCCAAATGCCTTTGCAGTGGAGGAGCTCATTTAAGCGGACACACAAAAGTATTTGTGCATGTGTCTGGGAGTATGGCAACGCATCTCCCAGCCGCCCATTCTCCAGCTTAATGCGGAACATCCCCCGGGTGATGGCTTTGGCAGCCTCCAAAATGGGAAATCCATATTTGCCGAGGGGGTCATCGGCGGGTTAGGGGGAGAAAAGTTTTGTGCCGAGAGAAAAGGATGTGCATGTGTGACTTCTCGGGGAGCAAAGTTTTGCATATTTTCTCACTGTCTCTGTGTTTATGCCGTGTATTGGGAAAACATGAATAGGTCGATATTTATAAGAAGTGCCTTGCAAGGCAAGACTTGAGGGGGGTGGGGGGTGTTTTCTGATGAGAGCATGTAGGGTGGGAGGTTGGGTTGAAAACCTTGTTTCATGAAATTGTTCATTCCTTTACTGAACTGTAAACTCTCACTGCTCTATCACTCTGTCTGTCATACACTCACAAGCTTAGCACTGTTTATTTCTTTTCTACTGCCTCTTTTACATCTTCCCCCCCCCCCCCCCCCCTTCAACAGCACCAATGGAGCTTCCCATGAAAAACAGGAGCTTCAGTTTAACCTCCCATCAATTGAGGGCGTTAACCCAGCTGGCCTGCACCCTGCTGGGGTTTGAGAGGATTGTGAAGGAGCTGGTCACTAATATGACCTTCATTGATTGTACAGGAGAGACTCCCTGCGTAAAAGGTACAACTCCCTCCCCCCAAAATACACACTTGTATACTTATTAGACATGTACTCAGAGCCGCAGCTATGAGGTCATGTTCTCTTTACTTTTTCTGGGACTTTGGGAAGTCTTAGTAACCTGAGATGCATACAAATTACACATGGCAGATACTTTAAGGCTGATACAATATTCTTTAGATCAAATATCCTTAAAATTCATAATTTTATGGCCATAACATATTACAATATCCAGTGTTTCCCCCTGTTGTTGCCTGACAGTGAGAAGAAGGTTCTATTAAGACCATCACGTAGGGAGTTGGATTTTGCTGAAAATTCTTAACAGATAATGAATAAATAAAATGTGAATAATCCAAATAATTAGATGATTAGAGTCTTTCTGTCAGTGTTGTGGGGTTACAGGGGGGGGGGGGGACTTGCACTTGTGACCTCAGTAATCCTTAAAGTCTGGTTACAGTCCTACATGTGTGCATCTCCTCCTCCAGGCATCGACAGTCCAGTTACACACACACACACACACACACACACACACACACACACACACACACACACAAACACACACATATTGTTACGTGTTCTAGAGGAAAGTCTGAGTTGTCGCTGAAAAATGTTCTTTTAGTAAGGAATTATCTTGGGTATTATATAAGCTGCCTTTAGTATCCTTTCCTTCTCTCCCCTTTGAACTGACGCTGTAGAGATGTTAAATGAAAGCTTTTGGTGCATGGAGTAATTTCCATAAAGGTTACATTTACAAAAACAAGACTTGCAGAAAGGCTCAATTTACAGAGAGGTAAACAGCCTTTAAAGGGCAGTTATCCAAATCATTAATTCCAGGCAATCAAACGGCTTAATTACCAGAAATTCATCAGATGGGCTTAAAGGTCAAAAAGTGATGCGCTTGCTGCTTCCTCCTTCTTCCATTCCACGCGGTCTTGTTCAGCTAAATTGCCTCGCCTGGGGTCTCACTCTTCGCTCTCTGATTAGGAAATTGTGGCCTTGATGTTCACGCTTTTTAATTGCACCCCGATCCAACATCCTGTATGCTTGTCTTCACGTCACCCCCCTACATTTCCCCCGTCTCCCCTCATGGAATTACCCCATATGTAGTGGATGCTATCTGGGTTCAAATCAAATCTAAGCCCCAAATTTAGACTTGTAAAGCCGTCGCCATTAGCATTTACTGCCTTTTTCTGCTCCCTCTGAGGCATGTACAGTTATACTCCGGTCACCGTCTCAATTGGCTAGTAGGGGAAAGATGGGAGCTATGTGACACATCTGTTATATACAGCTGCTTTCATGTCACCCCACTTGGCATTCAGTCAGGCCTTTAACACATAATATGAAACAGTATATTATGTGTGATATGGAAATATTCATGCTAAATAATGCATACATTTAAAAGATGCTTTTACTTTTAGCTCTAGTTTCTGTATCATTGTTGGAAATTTCACTGACATGATTTGAGACCAGACACAGCCACTGTTTTATGTATTTTATGATGTAATACATGATGTTTCATTAACAAATTGTATTGGTCATTCAGGCATCTTGAAAAGGAATAGAGAGGATTCAGACGTGACGGCAGATTGCAAGAAATCCAGAGCAGAAACACTTCCCCACACGCCAGAGGTGAGACTTTTCTACTCCAACTATTCAAAGTCATTCAGGCTTATTATGATTTTACAACAGGTAAAATATTCCCTTCAGCTTTCAGACATTAATTGGCTGTTGGCTGATCTCCTATTTTGCAGGCGCCGATTTTGGAGTTTGATTGGAGGTCAGCGTTTAGGGGGCTGGTCCCTCACATGGCACATTGTGTTAAAGTGGTGCTGAATGATGTTTCTGCCAAGATTCTACAGCAGGAAGAGGACTTACATTCTTCAGGACACACCTCAGTCACCTTGAGCTGCACTACAGGACACACCGCCATCACTGCGGGAAACACACATCTCAAAGAAGATTCCTTCTACACCTACTCAGAGAGGGAGACTCCCAAAATGATAGCCAAGGTATTCCCGGATTTAGGGTGTACGATAGATTGACGATAAGTATGTGAATATTTGTTGGGTGAGTTTCAACGTTTGACAATGAAATGTAATCAGTGGTGTCTTTTTTTATAGAAGATTCAGTTAAGTATACTGTATTTATGTTAAAGGTTCAATGTGTATGTGCCATAATTTAAGCTTAAATCATTAAAACAATGAACTAACATTATCAGCAGAATGTGAAGAGGTAACAGTGTTGACGTTATGTCAAAGATGTCTGTGTATTGTGCTGCAGAGATATCTACTGAAGTTAGTATGCTAACTGACTAGCTTGGATCCATCCAGTCTTGTAATACCACTTGTTCCTCTGGAGGCGACAGTGAGACACTGTAGCGCCAGTCTACCCTCAGTACTGAGGGAGAAGAAGTACAGCTACCTGACTCGCTTTTAAATATCACAGCCATGTTCTGTGTCTGTGCTATAGTTTGGTTATTGGATTACATTCAAAGTGGCACAAACGAGAAAACCACCCGCACCAGCTGCCAGGAGGCTGTTTCGCCGAAGCGTATAGCTTCTGTTAGCAGTTCAGCCACAGCACCAGGGAACTGCAGACTTCCTGTTGCTGCCGTCACACAGATCCACCAGCCCACTGTGACTGCCGGAGCTGGGGCTTGTTCTGGCTGAGCTCAAGTCTCTTCGACCGCTGACTAGGGCTCTGTCTGACGGAGGCGGCTTCCGGGAGGCCGACCTCTCTACCGGGAAGCGAATATGCGGGTCGTTTTCTAGTTTCTGCCACTTTGGATTTAGTCCAATAAACAAACCAACGTTACTTTACACGGAATACAGCCCCTGGTTAACACCAGTGCCCAGTAAACACAGATAGATCAGCCCCACGTGAAGACTATAAGACAACAGTGTTTTCTCAAATGTTGTGTATTCTTGCCCACTGACTGCCTGACATGCATCACACAGGAGTAAATGTAGTACACAATATAAAGAATACATTAGAAGACAATAATATGCCAACTATACAACATAACATTAGAGATTGTATGGACACAGTTTAGAGGTGAAATACTGCTTCCTGTTTCTTTGGAGCAGGTGGCTCTGAATTACAAATTGAACCTTAAATGAGTATACACAGGTCAAATTATCGACATGTGGGTCAACATCTACCAGTGAGTATCCTGCAAACTGGATCTTCTTGCAATTTACACAATAAAACAAAAGAGTTCAAATACATCTTAGTTTTCCTTTCAAAGGCACAATCTGTAATCCTAATGTAAACAAAGGTGGTAGAGTTGCCTTCCAAAATAAATCAAAAACACAGTATTGGATTGTGCCATCACTTCTGGATTGATTGACAGGTTTTAAAGTACACAAAATGTTATAAAATCTCACCTGATAAACCACCACAATGCAGATTCCAAATACAATCTTGAATGCATATTATTTTAATCTCAGGACAGAGGGCACCCAGAGGCAAATAGAACTTGACTTGATTTAATTTGTATGGTAACAAATGTGATTGGGCTAATCAATCTGGTAACCACATATTTATTGTTTTTCAGTTTACAGTACACTAGATCACGTTGTTCATGTGCACATTAATAATTAGATTTTGACCAGTAATTAAAGTATTACTTGACTTAATCTCTTTAATTTGCTAATTATAGGACTAATCCACTTGTTTTTTGATGATATGGAGCAGAGCTTACTTAATAAGATGCCTCCCCCACATTATTTTGCAGCATTACATGTCATGCCTCAAACCCTATATTTCTCTCACGTTGTTATCAGCGAATTACCTTGTGACTTTCTGCAACTATTGAAATAAAACTTTGCTTTAAGCAGTTATTTTCACAGTGCCCACAGGTAGGAGAGAATCCCCAAAGATGCTTTACAATAAAAAACCAAAGACACAGCACTAATGTAAATGGCCACCAGCACAGCTGGAAGCACAAAGTGTCTGTAGCCTGGAGAGCATTTGTAAATGATGAAAGTGACAGGGAACTAAAACTCAGAGATAATCTTTGGGATGCTTCATCAGATGTGTGTTGTTGGATATGTTATACGTCATAACATTTCAATTAAAAACTTTTTTTCTCACTTCAATGCCCTGCTACAATGCAACTAACATTGGAGTACTTCACAGGTTTTAGGCCCCAGTCATATCCAGACCGCTTCAGAAACGTGGCATAGGTGTGGTGCGCCTGGGCATCGGGGCTGCGTGAGCAACCAGGCGATCAAATATGTATCCGGGAAAAGAAATCACCAATTAGTATTTGAATAATGGATTGACCTTGACCTATATAGTTGATTGTAATTAAATACCGTTAATATCAACCTTTCGTCTACATTAACCTTTGTCCCACTGTTCCTACCACATCTACTGGCATCAAACATTGACATTGACTAGCTGTGCGTCTCCGCACCTTGCACTTGAAATGTTTAGTGTCTTGCCGGGATCGAGGTCTTAATACAAATATGGTTACCCCCCCCCATATATTCAGGAAAGTGCATTACGTGTTGGAGGAAATAAGTTATTTTGATAGAATATGAAATTATTTCTTGTTTGTGCCACAAACATTTTTTACATTTGAAAGTCAAAGTCAAGTCAAAATTCCATCTATTGTTGTCTTTTATTTTATTCAGAAAAGGTTTGAGAGGAAATTTCAAAGAAAAAGCATAATTTAGGCTGAAATTAAAATTCTGAATATTGCATCAATTTACATGTAATAAATCCCCTATTGATCTGTCCCTAATATAGAGATGACACACGCACATACGCACACACACACACACACACACACACACAGGTCTAATACATAGGTATATAGGTGTATAAGAACCCAACTTTTCCCTCCTCACTCTGTGCATGAGCATGTTTTGCCATACATACCAGGATCCCTGTCCTGTTCATCCTCCTTTATACCCGGCTGAACAATGCAGGTCTACACACATCCCTCTGACCCAGGGAGATTAATGGTTTTTGTAGCCCCAGCGGAAAGCACCCTCTACAATAGAGAGCCCAAATGATTTGGGCCTGACACAGTTGACACCCTGGATCAGAAAGGGCCTTGGAAAGAGTCATCAGTATTACTTGAGGGGAGGACTCTGGGGACAAAAGAGAGACAGGAGGAAACCAAGAAGCACTATGGCTGATATTATGAGGGCTAGATGGTGTTGAGAAAGGTGATGAATAGGGGAAAGTATAGGGTATACAGATGATAGAGGGGCTGTATCACAAAGGCAAAGAGGCTAGGGGAGAGAGCAGGATAAAGACGGGATAGTTTGAGAGAAGAGATGAGAAGAGAGGGCCTGGGAAGTGGCAGAGACAGGTGAAGTAGACACCAGAGATTGACTTTTCTCAGGAGGAGGACCAGTGTCTGATTTGAGACCAGGCTTAGTATCTAACTCTACAAAGGTTCTCCAATGTTGTGGGCTTGACTGGCATATACTTGCTTTCATTTAAAATGACACTGTGCATTTTCTCTTCCTCATTTTACTATTGCTGGACAACTTCCTAAAACACTCTCTAAAACTTTCTATAACTCACTTTCCTCCCCTTTCCTCTAACTCCTCTGCTTCCCACTGCTCTCCTCTACACTGCTCACTGTGCAGACTCTTATCATTACTGCCTCACCTCTCCTCCCTCCTCCCCCTCCTCCCCCTCCCCCTCCCCCTCTAGCCCTTTTACACTGTCAGTATTTGTGCTTCTCATTGCTAACGAGTGTCAGAATTTGTCTGTGCTCAGAACCTGTACAACGTATTTATGTGTAGGTCAACGCTTCAAAGATGAGAGCCTTTCAGCCCAAAGGTTATACATGCATGTATTTGCATTCAAAAACACTGAGCCAGACATATATTATATATATATGTGTACCCCCCCCCCCCCCCCCCCCTGTCCTTTTTTGACACATGCCCTAGTCTTTGAGAAGAGAGCAAATTACTATACAAGACATAAGCATGAAATATGGCCGGTTCAACGGCATTATGTCGGATCAATATTTCACACATTTATATTCATATGTTCATACCTCAATCCTCACTCTTTTTCGTGTGATCCCACTTCACTGTTTGTGTTACCATACATATGCATACTGCTCATCCATCAGAGTACTTTAGATAGTGTACTTCATTTATTGGCAGTCAGCTGCGTGTTGAATGCCAAATACACTCTGTTCAACAGCTGGAACACGCCCTCTGTCAGAACCTGGGATTGAACTTTCCGTGTTTGGGTGGGCCCTTCTAAACTAGATGCTACCTCTCTATTATAGCAACAGAAGTGCCTTTTCTGTATTCAGACTTCACTGATGCCCTTGCCTGCATGTTGAGTTCTCCACTTGTCTGACTACTCCAAATTCTGCGCACACAAAAAGGCCTCCCTAGCACTTAAAAACTTTATACAATCTCTTTCACCTTGCTGCAATGGTCCTGGTGGGATTCAGGGCTTTGATCTTAGCTAGTTAAGGTTTCAGTCTGACTTCAGTGTGGATGCATGTGTGTGGTGGTTTCTGCGTGAGTGTGCGTGTGAGGATGACTGTCTGCTCAGTGTGTGTATTTGTGTTCGTGCCCATACTGCATGTGTATGAGATGCATCTCCAGGGCCTCTCCATCACCCTGGTAATGCTGAGTGTTGCGTCTGCTTTCTCTCTCTCTCAGAGCTTAGCTCCTAATGACTACATACAGCCAAATATTGACCTAATTGTCTAAACGGCCATTGTTACCAGACCTTTTAACCCCACTGGAAGCTTTTAAGAAGAAAATTGTGTAAAGAGAAAGTGAAATTGTCAATTGTGTACACATGCTGGAGCCCTGATCTGACAGAATTTCCCAGTCAGCTCCTATAGTAAGTCAAGTAATAAAGTGCGTGACTCTAGAAGCAAGTAACACATGCTATGGTAGATTGATTGATAGATTAAACTGACATAGAGTTTTCTGAGTTATGGTGATTTTTTTTTCCCTCAGTGTGACCTCGCTTGGTAGCTCCAGGGAATATGGGAAATGTGCTTTGTTTTAAGGCTTTTTAAGAATCAGCCTGACTCATAACTCACATGTATAGGTGTATAAATTTGGAGGTGAACTCGCACACATATGTGACTCCATGCCTGATCCTCTTTCACTGTTCTCAATGTGATGTCAATAGGAAGCACATGAGGTTATCGAGGCAGTGGTGTCAATGTGTGCGTGTGTGCACCTTGTTCTCTGCAGCAAAATATACTTTTTTTTGAAGAATATATATTAAACCATTACTCTACCAGCACCACACCCACAAACACATACACACTAAGAAGAAGAAGAAATTATGTCAATTATCCTTATAATAATAGTATTTTGTTCCTTAAATACCACCAAAATCTTGTGCTTATTTGTGTCTCAGCAAGCACACACACACACACACACACACACACACACACACACACACACACACACACACACACACACACACACACACACACACACACTTGACCATTTTAAAGCGCTTGATCAGCTAGTCCCCCAGCCCCTGGAGAGGGAAAGGTGCAGGCAGCCCTCTCCCTAGAGGCCTTTCTCCAGGACAAATGTGGATAAATGAGATAACTCTTGCTTGTTGATGTGGCAGTTTATAGAATCAACTGTAGTTCCTTTACATCGCTGAAACAGCGCTTTCCTTTCCTCTCTCTCACTCTCACCTTTGCCTGACTCTTTCTTTTCTTTTTTCTTCTCAGCACGTCCGACTCCCCACCTCTTCATATGTGCTGTAACAATTCCATTTGAATGTGGTTAACATGATGCGTGCTGTTACGAAATTAGTCAAGTGCTGATGTGCTCTCAGAAGTGAAGGTTTTATTTGACCTGATACCAATTATGCATGTTCAGCAGCAAAGTTTGTGTGGAGGGCTCGTCTTTAGACATCTGTATTCTGCATTTGCACTGATGTTTGCTTTTCAGCTGTAATGGCTAGCACAATGTTAGAGAAAAATGCATGTGTAAAACTCAGCTCAGTCTCGACTCAACGCAAATGTTCCATTATTTATATCTAATGAGGTTGCTTTCCGATGTTTTTTTTTCTGTTTTTCCTCTTACCGACAGATCTTGTCTCTGTTATTGAGATCATCGTGTCTCGTCTTTGCCTTCTCTCTCTCCCCTCAGTTCTGTGGAGGGATCGTGACTGAGATGGATGCCTTACTACCCTTGGCAGCAGCCTGCAGAGACAGCTCTCTTCTGGAGGTGCGATCAAGCTTTGTGGAAGCGTGCAGCAGGGCAGTGTTTGCCATGCTAGGCCGTTTGCAGGAGAGGGCCCTGGAGGTACCATCCTCTGCACCCCTGAGGAACCTGCCTGCTCTGCTGGCCACGTGCATTTATGTGCACCAACGACTGGAGCACTACCATGCCAGGCTGAAAGATTCAAATACTACTGCAGCTAAAGTGTAAGGACATGTGTGGGCATTATGGCGTGGGAGTAGAATGGTGTGTTGGATGCCATGCATTTATCTATGTGAGTGCTTTACTATGTCTTAGTGATGAAATCTGTCTCTCCATCCATCCTCTCCATCACCATGTCGAATGAATCTTTCGATCTCAATCAATAACTTGAAAAGTCATTTCGGAGTTCCCAAATTGTATTCTACAGTTACACAACATTATAATTTAGCTACAGGGAACATGTATGTCTGTGTGATCTGACTGCCTGCACTAATCAACAAAAACCTGGAGATGGGTCCTGTTGTTGGCAAATATGTATGTGTTGCAGTCTTTTGTTTTACACTCCCAGTAACAATACATATACAATAATAATTAAAAAAAACAATAAACCCACAGATAGTGACTGTAGAGGGCATCAGGATATGTTTCCAACATTACTGGTTGTACCTCTTATTTAACATACTCAATCATTTCAAAACGGCTTTCAATGTATCAACATTAACCTAATCAAACAGCTAAACAGATATTAAACTGAATTGCATAACAAACAGTTGTACTACAGCTTGAATCATTATATCACAACTCACTCCAGCTACTCTGTCATGTGATTTTTGACTATATTTAGATATTTATTAAGCAAAAATGAGGAAAGAAGAAATGGATCAAATACATCGCTTCTTCTAAAATGTGTGAGCCAGGCAGTAAACGGATGAAACATTTTGAAAGTGTACATTTGAGATTACGAGGAGGGGACCAGAGAGCAAAAAAGGAGTAGAAATGATTGACTGGAGGTAATGACACCCATACTATGTCTACATCTGGTGAGATTTTATGCCCCGTAATACCCCCTTAACCCCTGCTCTCCTCACACTCCCTCTAAAGACATCCCTGGTGCCCTCAGTGCTCCTGTTATCCCACCTTTGGCCCTGTGGACCCCTCCACCTGCACTTGCCCCCCCCCCCAACCCCCGGTCATAAAGCACTTTCCTCTCTCTACACCATCCAGTCCCCCTGGTTTTAAGCCACCTGCACCCCTGTTAAACTCTTGGCCCTCTCTGGAAAGTATCAAGGCAGGCAGATTTAAAGGATATGAAATGTCACACTGAAGTTTTAGAATAAATCATCAGTTATTTCATCTAATCATCTCACATCATGTTTGTTTGACAGCTCCCTGAATGTACAGTATTCTTTCTTCTTTCTTGATATGCCATATGCAGTATAGACCATGTGATTTATGTAATTACCTTTTAAAGGTTTGTTTCTTTCCTCAATGCCTAGATCCCTGACCCTGCTGCCGATCCAGAAGTACCAGGATACAGTGGAGGCCTTGAGAGAGCAGCTGACAAGTTACTGTATCCAGGTTTGTTCCACCTGCATTCTTCAAGACGCAGAGAGTCACCACTGGGCTGACCCCAAACCTTTCTACGAGGTAAAGTTTCGCCACATTTCCCTAAAATGTTCCTGTTGAATTTCATTCCCCCCCCCCCCCCAAGACAACTTAGAAAAACCTCACCACACCTTGCTAAACTCTTATGTGATCAAATGTATTTAACTGTCTTCATAAACTTCTCTGAGTTGAAGTTTCTGGTATTTTAGATATATAAGTGGAGCCTATTTAAGTATTACTTATTTACCTCCAAGTCAAAAAGACAGTGACACATAAAAGAAGTGCAGTATTGTCTGGTGTTGATTCCTTTCCTTTCATTGTAAAAAGTGGAAATTCTAATGCCACGTTATCTTCGTAGGCTTTTTTCTGTAGATTTTGAGGAACTCCAGGAATTATACTCTGGAGTTTTCTTGCTTCTTCTTTTCATTCCCACAATACACCTTTACCTCCCACTCTCCCTCTTCTAACCAAGCCTTCTACTCTGAGCTCCCTGAGAACATCTGTGGCTTCCACGCTACCCTGGGGGCTCCAGGGATTCAGCTGTCTGAAGTCTGCAGTCTACACTGGGACTGTCTGGAAACAGCATAGGGCCTCTGAAACTCCCCTACCTTTATGCCCTTAAACCAATCTAAACCTCCTCTCTCTTTCATACTTTACCCTGCTTTTGCCTTTTTTCCCCCTTTGTTCCTCCCTCCTTCCCTGGGTCACTGGTGTCAGACAGACCTGCTGTGCGCAGGTGTGTGCTTTTGTTCAAGCATGCATGTGTGCATCTGTACAGATGAATGCATGTGTGAGTGTGCAGCAGCATCTCAGGATCTGCGTTTCATTTGGTATATGTATGTATCTATGTTTCCATATCTGTCATATATGTGTAGTTCTATGCACACGGTTTCAATCTCCTGGATCCCCAGCCCTGTGTCTTGGCTCTTGCAAAGCTCAGTGCAGCTCTAGAGAGTCCCTTCCTTCCTTTCTTTTTGTTATTTTACTTTGAAATTGATACGTAGTTGTTGGCAGAATATATTATTATTTTGCTATAATAACAAAACATGAGGTCAGTTAAGGCGATCAAAGGAAGTTTAGAGCATGACCTTGGCTACCTTCCTTGTCAGGATTTGGCCTTCAGAGCCAAATGAGAAAAAAAAAAAAAGCCGCTACGAGTTTCCAATTTTATTCCATCGTCAGTTTCCCGTCCCAGATTCAGTCCTCACTGCTGCCAATCCGTCATCTCTAATAGGAATTTGTTCATAGTTGACCTGGCTGGTTAAATAAAGTTTGACTTGAGTGAACGGATTAAACAGTCCAACCACACATGTAGTTGTGGCTGCTCTTGGTTTGGATCCAACGTCTGTGTCTGCGTTTGCTCTGCTGAGTCCACAGGCGTAGGATGGCGGCTTAATCCCGGACATAGAGCTCGGTCACGCTCCCCATCAACCACCGATCCCTAAATGACTGGCTCCAGGGAGGAGAAGAAGGGAAAGGAAGGAGAGAAGTAAAATATGAGATAGATGAGGTGAAGTTGGAGGAAAATGAGAAGGGACTGTGGGGAATGATGAGTTTGAAGAAGGGAGGAAGTTTTGGATGTGTCGATATCTCCGCCACACACGCACCATCCGCAGGAATACTTTATTTTTAGAGGTTAAACATGAAGAGTTCAGGCGAGTAGAGGTAAAAGTGGGTGGTTTAGTGGATTCATTCTTCTATATCTTTTCCCACAAAGCTGCAGGATGCCAGGATAAGAATCTATTTGTCTCCATCTGTCCTCCCCCTCTCTCTCTGTCTGTCTTTCTTTCTTCTCACTCTCACTTTGTCTTTGTTCACTTTATCCAGAGAAGTTCTCTATGTCTCCCTCTTCCCTCTTTCTCCCTCTGCACATGTGAGCGTGTATGTGCGTGTGTGCCTGTTGTGATGTGTTCTCCAGTTCAGGACTTTAAAGCAGTCTAAAATCCCAGTGGGGGAAGAAACCCAGGTGCAGAGTGCAGGTGGCGTGACCACTGAGACATCCTGGTGTTGACAGACCTGCCGCTGTCTCTGTCTCTCTCTTTCTTCTCCTTCATGTTTTCTCTCTCACTCTCTCTTTCTCTCACTCTATTTTTATCTCATTTCGCCTCTTGGTTTTTCTCTGTTTTTGCTTCACTGTCAATATCCATATCACAATAAATCTTCATCATCTGTAACCCCACCCCCCCCCTCCCTCCCTGCCGTACCACCACTTCGTTCCACAGGGCGAGCGCTGTTCCTTCTCGGTGCAGATGTGGTTCTACTTCCTGTGTGGGCTCCGTAGCGACCTGTGGTCGATCCTTCCGCCAGAGATGGCCAAGGAGGTGCTCGGCCAGGTGCTGTCAGAGACTTTACAGCTGCTTGTGCAAAGATATGCCAGGGCCCGTGCATCGTACAAGAGACACCTGCAAATCAGGTACCCATCATGTGCCATGCGGGCCTCAGGTTTATTCAACTCTAATGACTCTTTGAAATATAAATGAGGCTTCTAAAATATAAATTAGGATAATAATTTAGTCCTGTAAAATGTATGTTCTTGCCCATTGCTTAAACACACACATTTGAACTATTGATGTGATGATATACGTAGACTGATACTGTGTATAGCTGATCTTCTGTACTAACCCTACTGAGTTAATCTCTTGTATGTCTCCGGTTGTGTTTGGTTGATGTGAGAAATTTTGAAAATCAGTGAGAATAACGAAGCTTGCTTTCTACGTACTCACTGCCAGCTAAAACAACAAAATCCTGTCTGCTTATATTCTCTATTAACTGTTTCTTAATTGAATTTCTGGAAAATGTATATAAAAGTATGATTTCACAATATTAAATTACATATGCCGTCATACTAGATTGTATCCCCGCTGCATTGCACACATGTAATGGGGTGATAATGGAGAAAATAATCTCACCACAAGGTCCGTTAGCTTTAGCTTTATGGACTTCTTGTTCATATTGGCCTAACAGCTGAGGTTCAAAGTTTATTTCTGAACTTGAAAACAGTAGTTGAGAAAGTATTCTCAGCCTCAGCTAAGCCAACCTGGGCAAGAGGTGCTTAAAGTGTTTAGAACAATATGGAAATTGGAACAACTTCAAAGCTTTAGCTCTAGAACAGTTTTTAAATTAACCTTGTGGTGAGATTGTTTCCTCAATAGCTGTTTGCAAGGTCAAGACTGGACTTCACAACTTATTAATATTCAGTTCAGTAATTTGTGGTTTTACTGACAACTGTCAATGACTCTAGATCGTATGTGTGTATTTCTGCTTTTATGTTTTAACTCTATAATTACCTTTCTTACACACATGTTTGTATAGCCTACAATATATATATATATATATATATATATATATATATATATATATATATATATATATATATATATATATATATATATATATATATATATATATATATATATATATATATATATATACTGTACAATAAATATAGACTTGGCTATACATAATGGTATCCTAAATGACATCAGAACCCTAAATGTTTTCATCTCTTTCACTGTTGCTCTCTCAACTCCTGTGGGTCTGATGGCGGCGGTGGTCTGACGTAATTACATTACAGGTCATTTAGCTGACGCTCTTATCCAGAGCGACTTACAGTGAACTAACTACAGGGACAGTCTCCCTGGAGCAGCTCAGGGTTAAGTACCTTGCTCTGGGGCACAATGGTGGCAGCCCTGGTATTAAACTCAACACCTTCTGGTGTTATATTTGGAAGCACTAGACCACTAGGCCACAATGTTAGGATGTCATAGGCAAACTCTCTGTACATGCTCAGGGGTCATCTTCTGCATCCTCTTTCTCCTCTTAATTAGCAGAATGATGACAATGAACAGGCTAAACTGTGACACACAGCAAGACAAAGAATGACAAAGATGAAGTGCATTATACATGTGTAGCACCACAGGATCTCAACACAAAGGCTGGTTTATGTTGCTTGGCATGTGTTTCTGGAGGGACAGTTGCAAAGTGTAAGGCTATCCTAAACAGATGGCCTTTCAAAGCTTCGCCAAGTTGTCTATGTGTACGGCACTCACACAGGTACTCTTGTGCTACCTCATCTCTCTCGTATCAGTCCATCTCTGTGTGTGTCTAATAACGATTTAGGCCATGCGAAGAGCATACAAGGGGACATGAGGGATGATGAGCAGCTCTCCCCAACCAATTTAGGAAACAGATTTAAGGGCGTGTAAATGTAAAAGCAATGTCTTAGTACACTTACCTTTAAGTAAAAGTAAAATCGCAAGGGTGTTCTGTTAACTGACTGGCTGTGCTGTGACGCTATACAGTGATGTATGCTTTCAGTACCTTTCTCTTTCTCTCTCTTCATGCGTTCTCACATATTCCCTCACATCTCATCCTTTCTGTTTTCATCTATACATTCGCCTTTCCTGTTTCCCTGCTCTATCTAAGATGTGACATTACGGCGGTGTTGCTGTATGTGGAGCAGCTTGTTTGGAGTGTGAGTGAAAGTCCCGAGGCCTTGGTGCGCTCCAATCCTTCCTCAGCAATTGCCATAATAGCGGGCGGATCAGACTGGCTATACCAAATCCACAGCTTGTGTGAGCAACTCCTGACAGTCCTTGTCATTGTCACCGTACCGCTCTCTTTGCTGTATAGGTTGGTATGCATTGTACATTTATTTTATTATGTTATTCAACCTTAAGTTAAAGTTAAATATGACCTAGGCACACCAAAATATTCTCCTTTTAGTATGAAACTAATGAGTATAGGTAGTTAGCTCTAGAGACTTGGGTAATAATTGACCATGGATTTAGCCCCAAAATACTATGCACTCAGGACGATGTGTTTGGTTTTAAATATCACAACCTGAAGAAGTAGGACCACCAAACCATAGATGATTTTGTAATTTGAAGATTGTTCAAAATTGCCATGTGTGATCTCAATTTCCTCCAGGATATTTATGATTGATCCTGCAAAAGCGACCGCACCACATCAGCCTGATACTCCTGTTGTCCACTGGCTCAATGCTATCAACCCTGACCTCTTCACAGAGCAGGCCATACGGTATGTAAAACACACCCATCATACAGTAGGTACGCATTAACATGTTCGCACACAAACTCACTCACATACTCCGGTATGCTAAGCCATCACACACACCTCCACCCACTGTATAGAGAACCATATGTGTGTGTGAGAGTTACAGCCGCACGCTGTATGTGTGGATATATAACCAGACTTACCCGTTGCCCAGGGCTTCAAGCAAGAGTTGTTGTGGTAATGTAACACAGATGCAAGCTGAGAAAGGAAAAAATAATAAATAAACTACCGTAGCCGCTGACACTGATTTTGTTTATGTTGATGGTTGCTGAGGGCTTTACACATGAGGCGTCAACAGAGCACAATGTGATGTGTGCATGAATGTGTACATGCATGCATACATGTGTGTCCAGTTACTGTTATGACCTCCAAGGTGCAGTCAATCACTCGCCCCCCTCACCCCTGACTCCAGCCTCCTCCCCTCTCATCTCCCTCAATGCCAGAGGTGATGTCATTGCGTGCTGATGGAGCACAAATCAAACTAACCCCCGTTCTCGTGCTCCTAAGTATTGGAGAGCTGAAATTAGTTTATTTTTATGACCTCTTTATTTCTTTACTCCAACCTCCTGCCTGCATGCAACGGCGCCAGGGGGCCTACCGGTGGCTCGGGGCCAGATCCACAGGTCCTCTTCCAGGACTCGGCCTCTGTGGCCAGATCTCTCCCCAGCCTATTAAAATAAAACACATTGTTATGGTTATTAAATAAAACAATAATAAAATCACAAAGCACATCAATAAATCATTCAGCATTACGGGCTATAAAGAAAGCATCTGAAGTTATGTTTTCTGGCCTTATGTGTGTTCTTGTTTGTGTGTGTGTGTGTGTGTGTGTGTGTGTGTGTGTGTGTGTGTGTGTGTGTGTGTGTGTGTGTGTGTGTGTCTTGGTTCTGTAAGCTGACCCTGCGCTGTAGCCACGTAGATTTATCAGAGCAGTTAAAAGAGGATTTCTTCAGGATTTGCGGTCCTAGTGACATCATAAATTGCACTGTCAGATTGAGGCATAGTTTTCCTCAGTCAAACAGCAGGGTGCACTCTGCTCTAGCATTCTGGCTCAAATGGAATGGTTAATTTCTGGGCAGACACCCCCTGTACTCCCTCCCACCTCCCTGCTCTTTCAGACAAACTCTGTCCATTCCTTCCATTAGATTTTATTGAGATGTATAAAATAATATACGGGCACACACATGTCATCATGCCCTAACACTTGCACACGTTCATAACCACAAGCACAGGCTCTGAACGGTGCACACACACACATACACTTGCACGCACACTCACCAAGGATACGGCTCATTACCCACAGCTGGCTGCAGCCTCTTGGTTATACAAAAGATGTAGGAGGGGGGTACTGCTGTATATTCATGTATTTGGCTGTCTCCCAAATGTTAATTTGGTTTTAGCTGGCCAAGATTAGAGCTAATTCCTTCCCGGTGCACACTATAAGTAAGCGAGAGTGAAGGCATTTGCAGACTAAGCTCATATCAGGAGTGAGTGACACTGAAGGAAGTAACCATCGTAGCATAAACACGATTTCCTCCCAGATTGTCATCTAAGACAACTGTGATCTCAGTCTCTGTCTTTCACTTGTGAAGCCTGTTCCCTCCTTTGTTGTCTCTTGCTAAATGGACTGCTATCTGAACACTCACCTGACACTGCAGAACTGTCAACTTTGTTTTCCTTCTTTCCACTCTCAGAGATGGCCTTATGGGTCAGGCGGCCTCTGCATGTCAGCTGAGGCTGCTGACCTCTGACCCAGGATGCAATCCCAGGTTGCTACTGCGAATGCTGCTGTACAGAGACTGTCACCTGCCCAGAATACTCCTGGAAAACTCTTGTAAGTCGGTTTTTGTAGTGTATTGGTCTGTGTTAATGTCTAAATTGCACTGTGTGTGTGTGTGTGTGTGTGTGTGTGTGTGTGTGTGTGTGTGTGTGTGTGTGTGTATGTGTGTGCGTGTGCGTGTGCGTGTGTGTGTGTGTGTGTGTGTGTGTGTGTGTGCGCTGTACATGCTTAGCTGTCAATCTTTTAGGCCCTTTCATTAATTTTTATAATATTGGACCCACAGAGTCGATCCCGCAGCGGCCATGTGTGGGATGGTGTTTACCAGTGTGTTAATTATGGTGCTCTAAGATCCTAAGCGAGTTATACAGACCTTAGATGAGCTCTATCCATTTTATGAAGTTATCATCAGCATCTTTGCCATCATCATCATTTTCACCTTGGTCACCATCATCACTAAATCAATAGAGAGCAGTAATAAACACTCAACAGGCCCAGGCGGAGCACACACGCTGACCTTTAAAGATTTTCCCTTGCTTCTTCTCCCCTCCACACTGGCAACAGTCTAACCTTTAAAGACTGTTGTGCACTCGCACATTAATTCACATTATAGCGACCTCATTAATAACAACTCTCACTGTCTCGTTCTCTCGCTCGGTCTGAGTCTGGCTCAGAGGCTCTGCAATGCTTCTCCCCGCACGCCGCCGTAAATCAACGCTGGAAGCGCTGACTCTCGCGTGTTATCACGGTGACGGGCTAATTAACCAGGAAGCAGACAGACAGAAGGAACAGCTTGACGGAACGCCTACACTTCCATAAGCCACTGCACTTCCCCTTACATTTATATACTGGGGGATTTCTTGGTGCTCTATTGATACTAATTCAAGTGTAGCTTACTAATAGAGAGTAATTCAGTGAGTCATAAACTACCTAAATTGGACTCTGTCCTACTTCAAGTGTTAGTGTGTTACAGTAATTGTTACAGTCAATGTTCAATTGTTGTTCAACAGTAGGACAGTATTTTTGAAATGCTAACTGTTGTTGCTCTGTGACATATTGTGACATATTACAATATGTACAATATATTTTACAATATAGTATATCTGCCCTATGAAAGCAGACGAACTAGCTAGCAAACTAAATGACCTCCTCCACATTTACAACACCTCCTCCAAATTAACAATACATTAAATTACAATCATTTTGCACAGCTCACCCTAAATCAGAAGATACACCACTTATGGTGCACAGACACACTCATACACACACACACACACACACACACACACACACACACACACACACACACACACACACACACACACACACACACAGAGCCTTTTTATTATCATCAGCGTGTCTGCTTCCAATTACAGAGGTTTGCAGAGAGGGCCCTTGTGACTGGTTGACTGGTTGTCCAGAAGATAAACAGGTGTATGTATTGGCTATGTATCAAGGTTGGATAAGCTTAGAAACAGAGAGGGAGGGAAAGAGGGCAAGGAAATATAGAAAAAGCAACCGAGACAATGACATAGAACCACAAACCCAAACCCGTTGGAATTATTGTGTTCTGCAGTAGAAGTGGAAACTCTACAGAGATGTGCCAGCGCACTGTCATCGGTTTTTCTGAAGTCATCTGCTGCTCCATAATAGGATCATTATTAAAAGGCACCTAGTTAACATGCCATGCTCTCCAGCACCCCAAGTGGAAATTAATGTTAGTCACCCCTGTTTACTTGGACAAATCCAGAATACTTTCTCCTTAAGGACCAATTACCAGACAGGGAGAGAACGAGATGCAGGCATAACCCACATTATGCCGCCTAATAGACTGATTGTAGGTCAGATTGGTTGACCACTTTTGAGTGTATGTGTTAGATGTGTTATTGTGAAAGAATAGGAGAGAGATGTAGAGGGACTTTTAGAGATGGCGACAGGGAGATAGAGGATATCAGTTCTCATCTGGACCTTGAATGGTGGCAGTGCTTCCTACCCGCCTGTTATTATGGTGGCTGATATTAATGTCCCTATAATGCAGCAGCTAATTTAGCCCTGTCATTTTAAAATAGTCCAGCATTAGTCAGAAGGAAGCTGCGCCCCCTCATTGACTGCTACGTTGCATACACTCTCCTATACAAATAGCTGTCATCTCCCACACAGCAGACTGACAGACCGCTGGATGTCTGCCACCTCTGGAGCAATGGGCCTTTCCTCAGCAACCCCTGTCAACTTAACACACACACACACACACACACACACACACACTTGTAAATGCACGAAACACATACAGTATATAGACATCCATATGGTTTACACACGCACACACCTCCATCCTCAGCCCTGTGCTCAGACAGCAACCCCCACAAGGACACCCTGTCAAAACCTCTTCCTTTTCACTTCCTGTCTCCATGTGCTGTGGGGCCTTTGAAATCTGTTCCTTTTTCAGTTTTCTTTTCTTTCTGGTCTGTTTTTTTTTCTCCATCTAACACAGATGTGGGTTTTTCTTCCCCTCCTATTTCACAATGCCTTTTGTTCACCCTTTCTGTTAACATGTGTCAGGTTGGGCAGCCTTGACATTTTCCAATGTGTTTTTGTGCAAAGAAATCAAGATGCTGTTTCATAGGATAGAGTTGTATATCTTTCACTACCTACCTCCATAAGGTTGGTATTTTCTGAATCGTAAATTAAAAAAACTGTCAAATGTTACACTTACCTACACACCTCCTAGATGAGAGTATGAGTAAGCCTCTTCATCTCTTTGTGTATCCTAGCGTGTGTGTGCGTCTGTGCGTCTGTGTGTTAAGTATTTCATGAATATCAAGATTTCATAAAGCCATTACCATTTTTGATTGCCCACACATTTATTTGTATTGTGCGCAGAAGTGTCTAACTGACTCAGACTGTGTCTATTTTTCTCAGATCTTTGCCAGGAGAACTGCTTAGAAATGTCTGCAGAGACCTGCAAGGCAGGAGATGACTTCATAGTCGCATTGTTCAACCTCTTCAGTTGCCTGAATAATGTTCCCAAGGCCTTGACTCAGTTCCTTCAACCATACCTGGAAAGGTCACACACATGGGAACATCTCTACACACTGGCAGGTAGAGTCGTAACCAGTAGCTGCATAATGTTGCAAGTTCAGAGATCCTTACAGCCTAACCCTGGAAGCTGCAGTGCATATCATTTCATGTTAAATTGGAACACTGATTTTTATATGGCTGCTTTATGCTTTGATGTCAGGAAATCAATGTAAGATACGGGTTAAGAGACTTGACCAGATTTATATCAAAATGTATTAGATATGTTTCTAAATACAAGAGTAAATCTGCCCACAAAGAATGTCTCATTTTTTCCCTAAGGGCCGATGTTGACATTGCATGCACGTGATCTTAAGCGTGACTTAATATGCTGTTACAGAGACTGCAATTACTCCCAAATTCTTCCTTTCTTTCCGCCTCTCTCTGGTACAAGCTTTGATACAGAGCTTAATCAGAACTCCTGTGGAGTATGGAGCCCTTTTTTGGTAGTGATTTCTATATCCTGTGTGAGTGGTAATTATTGTAGCATAAATTAGGGTGATTGGAGAATAGTATTTGGATGGAGACAGAGCAAGGGAGGGGTCGGCGGAGGGAAAGAACGAAAAAAAAAAAGAGAAATTCTCAAAGTCATCCAATCATCATTTATCCTCACAGGGTAATTAGTTTAATTATTGGACTGTGCCAAATCTTTGTATTATAACTTTGGTTACATGATACCCCCAGTGCCCCCATTTCTATTTAAACTGTTCACTGAGTTAACTTTCATAGATTATGTTGTGAGTTTGCCTATTTCTCCACTTACACTGATGTTTCATCACACGGTAGCAGGTTGTTTCGAATCAATACTCCAGTCAATACGGTAGCGGGCTGTATAAAGTCTGAGAACCAAGTGACTTTAAAAAATAGGTCTAGGTCTCACCTGCCACAGAGCGCTTCTCCTTCGAAAAGCTATATAATGTTTCTGTTCCGCTCTCCTCTTTTTCTATGGGTCTGAGGTCACACATTTGTTAGGCGTCTCTGGAGATTTCAGTGCACTTCCAGTGCCGTCACAGCACTATATCTCTCTGTTGTAGCCTTTGGTTTTACAGCCGAGGCTGTAGGAAGTTTATGGGTGCCATACAACTTCATGCTGTAGCTGCTCTGCTATCAATATGAGCGGGATATGAAAGGGCAGAGCGACGAAAGAAATAGTGCACCTGGACAAAGTAGTACGATTTCTACTGTCAGGCCACCTGGGTTTGATCGAGAACATCTGAATTTAACTTGACATTACTCGCTTTTAGTGCATATATTTCAACAGAATACTTTAGAACTCTGTGGATGTGCAAGCCTTTTATGTCTCTGTATTTTCCAATTGTTTGAGAAGTGGAGTCATTTTTGACACCTACTGAGTGCGCTGTGACTAGGGACTATTGCATGTAACCTATTCTAATTTGGTAGCAATCGTAAAATTTCATCTACCCTTGATTTTTATTTCAATATTATGGCATGTCTGCGGGTGTCTGACACGTTTACAAGTCCAAACCTTTTATGATTCAAGACCTAGTATAGTATTAAAACTGTATTTTAATAGAATAGTATTAAATATTCCTGCATACAGTTGGAGGCCTTATTTTTTTATTGCGCACTGAGAGAATTCTTTGTACTGCTTGTCTACTTTTAAAATCAATAAAAACAGGGTTTTACGTTCACCAGGCAACATTTCTGGTTATTAAATTCAGCTGGACATCATTTCAGCAGTTGATTTCTATTCATTCTCTAAAGTCAGTCTGTCAGATGGGGGTCTCAAACGTTTGTGACAGTACATGTAGTATTGTTGGACAAAACTGTACTGCATCACACTGAATTGAGTACACCTTGTAGAGCAGAGGTGTTCTATGCCAAATGTGTAACTTTAAGTGAGTGTAGTACTGGCATTTTGAAGCCTGTCATCTGGGTTTCTTCTTCTCTCTTCTCGTTACATTACATATCCAGAGCGACTTACAGTGAACTAACTACAGGGACCGTCTCCCTGGAGCAACTGGGGGTTAAGTACCTTGCTCAGGGGTACAATGGTGGCAGCTCCTGGTATTAAACTCATGACCTTCTGGTTTGGAAGGTGTACCACCAGACCACTAAGCTGTCACCACCCCATTTGTCTATGGTCCTTCTTGGCGCACCACACTAGCCTAACATTAAAGTTGTGCCTGTTCATCTACAGCTCAGCTTGATGGTTTTTATTACAATTAGCTGCATTCTTTTACCACTTTTGTCAGACACGACGCGGGCTGTACCTGTGGTGATCAGCTGTGTCCGGGCGATAGTCACCAAGTCTACCAACAGCATCCTTATACACCTGGTCTCCATGGTGATGGGTTGGCAGGCCACGGAGGAGCCCAGTGGAGCCTCGTTCAAGCAGAATGTACCAGAGAGCGTCCTGGCTAAAATACCCAAGGAGTGGAACTACACACCGATGGAAACACGGGGAAAGGAGACTGCCACTAAGAGTACGCGTGCTGCTCGTCACATTTTCAAATGAGCTATACGAAATTTTAGAGTTGTTTTCCGAAGCTAACTTTTCTTTCTCCTTCCAGCTGTCATATCCGTAGCTATTCAAGCCTTGTCCTTCATTTTCACCAACCTGCCCTTGGCCGTAGCATCCATACCTGTCCCTATCCGATTTCTCTTCCAAGTGGCAGAGAAGCACCTCTCCCAGCATGCTCGGCAGCTGCGCCTAATGGGCCTGTTACTCTGGGCCCTGTTAGGCTGTCTGATCCAGGGCCTGGAGGACCCAGACTCACTAGAAGAGATCAGTGGTCTGGTCCTGAACCGTGGGGCAAAGGAACCCCTGTCTCTGCTGGCTGAGTGCCTACAGGCTAGCATGGGGATTCAACAAAAGGTAAGGGCTAAGGTTAATGTAAAAACAACAACAATAACAACCATCTGTCCGTCTTTCTATCTATCTATAATAATAAGTTGGACGTTTGTTTACAATTTAAAGCATTATACCGGCCTGTTGTGTGTTTAAAAACTCTGATACCATCATTTCATCATATTGATGGTTGATTTAACGTGTGCCAACAAATCATCTGACTTTTACTAACGAACCTTAATGGTCTGCTGTTTTTCTGACAGGGTGTACCCAAACCCACAGTGCACAAAGTGCTGCAGGCTCTGGAGGAAAAAAGGCCGAAGTGGACAAACATGCAGCTGCAGAAGGCCCGCAAGCTCTGCTCAGACAGGTGAGAGATCAACTGCAGGGATTTAGCAAGAGGTCAAGGTCAGAAAGGTATTGATGTAGTTACTGTTTTCATGCATTGAGGATAGTCTTATATTACGGTTATCCATCATTAGTTTCAATTGCTATTGATTATTCATGTGCACGTTCAACAAAAATTGAGATATAATTTTATTCAGATAATTTTGATCGTAAAAACAGTTTCTTATAAAGTGAATTTCCCAGTATATAATTTTAGTGATTTATCAATAGTAATTGAGGTTGAGGGCTGATAGTCTGATGAAGGAGGTGGTTCAAACTGCTCAAACTGACTGATGGTGTAGTCAAGTGCTTGACATTCAATAGAGATACTGAATAAAACAATGAAAAAGAATGCAGCTTAGATATGCTTTTTTTTAATTGAGCATTGAAATTCTGATGTATCGTATCATGGGGATCATTTTTCATAGCAAAGCTTCATGAGTAAGATCAATGAATCTCAGATGTGTTTGTTGTGGTAAATGATGGACATGTTGTCTGACTGAGTGGACTGCAGGCTGGAGTGATGGGAAAGCAGCGTTCCACTTTGGGCTGATCTGTGACCTTTGGCTTGCCGTTTTATAGCTCGTTCCCAGAAATTGAGCCTGTGGTCGCTCACTTCATCATAACAAACTTTGGATGCATCCATTCTCATAAAGAGGTGATTCAGCGATGTACCACAACATGTACAATTAAAAAAGAAATAAATAAATAAAAACACTGAGTAGATTATGGCCAGTTCTAGGAAACGCTGCCTGTTTCAGTGACAGGAAGAGGGGGCGAGATGGGGGTGGGGGGGGGGGGGAGAGAAGAGGCGGGCATTGGAGGGGGTTGAGTGGAAAAGTGAAAGAAGAGTGATTATGTATCACCTGTCGGAGGCATTCAGTGGGATCATTACTATTCATTAAACTAACCTTCACAGGGAAGTGACGCCTGGCTTGTAAACAATCAGAATACAGTGTCAGAAAAAAGGACACACAGAGAGAGAGAGAGAGAGAGAGAGAGAGAGAGAGAGAGAGAGAGAGAGAGAGAGAGAGAGAGAGAGAGAGAGAGAGAGAGAGAGAGAAAGAAAGAGAGAGTGGTGTAATAACTCCAAAACAACTGGCACTCCACTTCCTGGCAGCTCACACACACACACACACACACACACACACACACACACACACACACACACACTCACACACTCACACACACACACAGAGTAAACCCCTCGACAAAGAACATTTGCCCCTTGCGAGCCCTCCCACCTCTATCCCCTCATCCCACTTTCCCTCCTTCCTTTCCCAACTACATCCCCCCTCCCCACGCCACCCACCTTGTCTTTGCAAAGTAATTTGTAGAGGAGAAGATTATTGTTCTCCATCATGGTGACCCTGGCTGGGCTGACGGGATGCATACACAGATGAAGATGAATGCAGTTATTCCTTGGCGGAGGTCTGCCTCTTTCAGGGCACATTGGCCCTAATGACATGATTGATAGGCTGTCCCAAATCCGGAGGGGCCCTCATTAATCACCCCGCTGACTGAATCCAATCATCTGCTTCACCTGCACAGTGATGGACAGGAAAGGATACAGCACAGGTGCTGACACGGATGCACAGCCACCATCGCCGACAACACCACCGCCGGGCCGCCAGGCAAAAGAATGAGGGGATGTACATGGACGAGAGGGGACTCCTCTTCCTTTGCCACTCTCAATGTCAAGCAGCCAATGGCTGGCTGACAGGCGACACCGTTTCTGCCACCTTATAATTACAAAGGGGAAGAGAGGAGAGAGAGAACAATGACAGGAAGTGTATGTGAAGGAAAAGGTTTGATGGACGGTTGTGTGATATCCATCCATACAGGAAGGGCAGGAAAATGATGCGTGCGTCTGCCAGGGTTGGGGACTGTACATGCATGAGGACCTTGACACACAATTACACACATATACACGCTTAAGAACACACACACCAATCACTTTTACTGCATCAGGCATCCTTCGGTCAAATTCCCCTATGTATCTCATGAATGGTAATGAAAACAGTGGAAATTATTTTGTTATCTAACCCTCAATAATTTGTCTGTATTTCTCTCTCTCACATAAACCTTGACCGGACTGGTTTTCAGAAAGTTTAGCGGAGCAAAGAGATATTTCTTTCCTTGCCAAGAATTGTATTTTAAGTTAGTTTGCCCCCTGGAGTAAATGATTTCTCGAAAAACTAGAAAAATCATTAATTTTTAACTCGTGTTTCAGTTAATTTCCTTGTGTATAGCAAATTCCAAATTTTACCCCAAATTCTTCTCTAAACTAGAAAATACTTTCTCAGCCAGAGGTGTTATGGAGTTACAAGCTGACACCCCCCCCCTTTCCTGTTTCCTCTCCTTCCTCTTTACCCCACTGTTTTTTTTCTTTCTTTGTGTTTACTCTCTCATCTCCTCCTTTTCCCATCTCTGTTTCTCTCCTAGTGTATTTGAGCGAGGAAAGGAGAGCGGAGTCGCTGAACTGACTGAGCAGAAAATAGGCCTGATGCTGCTGGAGGTCTGCCACAAAGCAGGTGGCAGCGACTACCTGAGGCAGATCTATCACATCATCCAAGGCAATGAGGTAGGGAAACACTCCCTCTCCCCAGCAATTAGGTGGCTGCTGGCCTGAGGCCGCAGGCTGTTCAGGAGGGGGGAGACAGAGGGAAAGGGCTGCTGCTTGTGTGCAGTCTGCTTGTTCTGATCTTCTGTTGTTCAGGTGACCTCAAGGGTGCAAACCTACAGTGGTTTCCTGTGTTATACTCTCAGCACATGTAGAGTAGAGGGAGCCACATGGAGTTACCACGTTCAGTATAGAACTCTTTGGAGGAGATCTGAGTGAGAAAGAGCAGTGGTTCTTTAAAGAAAAGAAAAAAAACTAAAGTAGAAGTTATTTTAGCTAACCTCACTTCAGAGAAAAAAAGTTTAACAGAATGGAAAGTAGTTCTCTAGAAAATGCCCAAGTTAATTGAAATGGTAATATATACGTAGAGAGTTAAGTTGTATTTAAGTACGTACACAGTTGGTAAAAGAAAAGTGCTTTAAAGTGAGTGTGGACTCCTGGAAAATATGTAAAACAGTACATAGGAAGTGTTACGTACAGAAACTCAAGTTAGTTTAACTGCTTCCATAACGCCTCTTTAGGTAGGGCTGGCTCCTGCTACTGTATATCACAAAGGCAATAACATCTATATCACATGTACATATGGACTATATTCTTACCACCATGGCTCTTTCTTTGGGGAAAGCTTATCCATTATTGGATGAGGCTCGCAATATACCATTAAAAGACCAAAACCAACAGTGTCCGTCAATACTTTCCAACTTCCCCACCCTGTCTGTGACATTCAGGCACAATGGTTCCTACTGAGGACATCAATCTTTTAAAAATGATGAATATATAATTCATTTTTTTGGAAAGGATGAATCATATTGTAAAACAGCTGGACACACAAATATTTATGGGTAAATTGTGTCTTATGTGTCTTGTGTTAGTTTAGTTTTTTCACGAATACATAGAGCCATAAAGAGTAATTATCTGCTCCTACTAAATTCAATCAGAAACAAAATATATTCCAGAAATAAATAAATAACATACATCGGTAAAGGTCTGAGCTACGAGAAGTTGGTGCTCATGTAATTCTTATAGACATGGTCATCCTATATAGACAGTCTATTAGGACACAGCGTGGAATAACACAAACATATACATTATGTTGCTGTTGAACAGCTATAACTCTGTGTAGCAATTTAATAGAATGTGAATGGGATTCCCAAGTAGGCTCTGAGTTACCCTCCTGCCAGCTCGAGTATCTCTACCAGCCCAAGGTCGAGGCAAGAACACGAAGGTCAGGGACAGACCGGGCTGGTGGTGAGGCGGAGGGATAGGAGGTTCAGAGGCCATGTCAAGCTGACGGATGGGAATATAGTGAATTCACACAGGGATGCCCATGTACTGTACACACACACACTCACACACTTACAGAGACGTACACACACACTCATTACTTTATACTGTACATCTTGCAAGACACCTGTACTGAGCAACTATAGCAAAGGTTAGGCAAAGAAAAGTAGAAAGTGTACAGGTGTCCTGAAAACTTGTTTTTCTTTGCTCTGTACCTGAACATGTTTGATTAATTAATGATACTTTTGTGAAAGTGATCAATAGGGAAATACGTGTATGGAGGCTATTCTTCAGAAATCTGAAATCTGCTTTTGTTGTGTCAAACTATAAATACAAACTTTCAGAAGGGCTTTATCGTTTGACGTTTTACCTTGGTCTCGGTTTGTCATAACAGGTCATTTTCAACCTTCCTCCTCTCTGTCTCTCTTGTGTTCTGACTCTCTCTTTCCCCTTTCATCTTGCATACAGGAACTGTTGATGCTTAAACTAAGTGGAAGCACAAACTCGTCCAATAATCCTCCTCACTTGGTAAACTTTGACCTTGGCTCTGAGAGTCATGCGAACACTGCCGGTTTCAACCCTCTCCACCAGTTTGACCACGTTGGCAAGAAGAAGCTGGATCAGGTTTGTCGAGCAGTTTTCTCTTATCAACACTGTTTATTTTGGTAGCAAATCATTATTTATTGTAGCTCTCTGTAATGTATTTGATATTCTAGTGATTATTGGAGCTACTTCAAGTCCTATATGTGTGGGTGTTCTTGTGATGTGCAGGGCGGTGTCGTTTTAACTTCCTCCCAAGGCCAGAAGCTTAATGTTGAAGGTTAGGAGCTGTTAGAGTCTCTAGTGAACTGGATACTGTGGCAATCTCTGAAGTTGTCAGGTCTTTCTGGGGCTCAGCTTTCCTATTCTCCATAGGTCGCTGCCTTTTCCAAGCAGGAGTTAGGCTGGCAGGAAGAAAAGAACACTGAAAAGGTGAAAAGATGAGAGATTTCTTTTTCATAAAAGAATGTGTAATGTTAAAGGAGAGTGCAGTCTTAAAGTGCACTTCTTTGGGGCTTTGAACCGTATACCCTCTTACCCCAAACTTATCCCCAGGAGTGCCACCGTGATGTTCACTTAATTGTTAGATTCTTTTTCTCCATAAAGGGGATAAGTTTAGCTACAGGTAGTTTTAGCTAACAGTGAGAGTTGTCAGCTTCCCCCTTATTTCTCTCCTACTATCAAGGGAAATACCGCTGATATCACACAAAACAATCAACAAAAGCTAGTATTTCCTCAAGGCAGGCTTTTGTGTGTCTCTTTACTTTTAAGAAATACAATTGGATTAGATGTATTTATACACGCATTACTTCCCTTGTAATGTTGCTGTGTTGCTGCTTTTGTTTTTCAAGAACAGACACGTTTTTATCCTAAGACTTAGCCTGTTTTCGGCTTATCACAGGAGGCTGCATAGCTTTGCATAGAAACACCCTATTAAGAGAATGATTAAAATGCCTTCTCCGCTTCAGGTGCCTGTGTTGTTTGTCAAATAAAATGGAGGGTGGAGGGGAAAAAAAGTTACATCCATCAATCACCTATGAGGATGGAGCAGAGGGGGGTGGATGGATGGAGGGAACGAGTGGAGTTCTCCTCCTTTTTGTCAATAAAACTCAGCCTGGAGTTAAGAGTGACATTTTGGCAATCAAAGCAATCTGATTTTTATTTGCTTTCCCAATATGGTGCTAGTTGCCAAGTGTGTTTGCTTTTGTGTTTGTGCGCATGTGTGTGCGTGTGTTTACAAAAAAAGGGAGAGAGAGAGAGAACGAGCAAGAGATGGGGAGAGAGAGGGGGGGTTGGCGGGGTGCCATTGAAGATGGTAAGAAAAAAAAGCTGAGCAGCCACAAGAGTAACGACTCCCTCCCAAAATTGATTTATCTTTCTATAAATGATGGCTACATCCCCCCAAATGGATTTATAAATTAATTGCTGTCTTATTGGAATAAAAACCTTCTTGTGCGGACATGATTGATCGCTTGGTGTCGGTAGCCTTCGCTGGGGACCCCCCTCCTCCTTTGTTAGTGGGTCCCAGCTGGAGCAGTAATGCACTGATGGTATTAACCCTGATTAATAACTAACAATACCCTATCCTCATACATCAACAGAGTGCAGTGGTCGACTGGGCATGGGACTGGCCAAGGCTGCTGCCAGCCTTTCAGGGCATGAGTCAGGTCACCTTCAAAGCTCTGCTGGCCAACAGGTAAAACACACATTTCACTTGTTACATACACACATGTTCACTGACGGCGGTTTGTGTGCACAGATGCAAACACAAGTGTGAGTGAGTTTTTGTGTTTTCATGTTTTCATTATGATCCTCACAGGTGTTTTTTTTTTTGAGCAGTCTTTTCATGAAATAAAAGCCCCGCTCCACAGAGGCATGTGCTGCATCAGTATTGTCTTTACCTGTACAAAATGAGACGCTCACTTGGGACTCTGGAGGCAAGTTTCCCTCCACCTCCAAATTCCCTTTTGACTTAACTTCGGCATAAGCTCCCGTCATCGGGGATGGTATAGCCTAGCTGCTCTTCATCAGAGGTTCAAAACTTCCACTTTGTTCAAAGGCCAAGGGCTCCTGTGGCTTCCACAATTGAGGCTGAGCTATGGAAAGAACTTTTTGGAAAAGGATATTGGAGTGCTATAATACCCTGTGTGTGTTGAATCATGGGATCCTGTCTTTGTTAATGCACGTGTGGCTGGCTGTCTGTGTGGACAAAATGTTTGCTTCGTGTACTTTTCAGGCCTTGAAACAACCAGAAAAATAGTCAAAGATGAAAAAGAGTGAGTAGCTCAGATCTTAGTGTCACCTGATTGAGGAGTTTTTTTGCCCAAGTCCACTCCTGTCCCACCCTCCCCTTCACCCCTCGTATCCTGTTCTGCTCTGCAATGGGCATAAATATTTATGCAAGTATGTGACACATATTAGATGGCAATACTTCAGGCTGTTCCCTGTTCTCCATTCACAGCTGTCACGCTGCCAGCTATCAGGGAGCCACGGGGCTACTGCACCTTGTCTCCACGCCTACGCCCAATCCATTCTAAATCACCCCCATTGTAACACACACACACACCTTTCTAACAAAGGGCAAGCTATGCATCTGCCAAGGACACAGGTCTAATAAGGGTGAAGTATGCAGTCTGTGCTATGACGAGCTTTGTCGCCTTCATGCATCTACCCCCCCTTCCCGCACACACACACACACACACACACACACACACATACACTCCATTCTTCCTCCCCTTATATGCTGCTTTGTTGCATGTTAAAACAGATACTGTCATTGCTTGACTGAGCCAAATTAGTGTTGGGGCATACATGAATAGAAACTGAATGAAGTGGATATGAAGTCAGATAGGAAGAGAGAGAGAGAGAGAGAGAAAGAGAGAAAAAGACAGATCGTATGCTGTTTGAGATTGTGAGTGACACGGAGAGCGAGAGCAGCCAATACTGACGAGGCACCAAAAAGTATGAGGAAGGATGGGAGTGGGAGGGGGTAAAGGTTATATAATTCACCCTAATCTCACAGTATCCAAGTGTCTGAGATTCTGCCATTTGCCTCATTAGCCTCTCTTTGTTGGGCCAGAGGAGCAGATTTCATGGAGGATTTGGAGAATGGCTTTGGTTCTGCCTGAGACGCTCGCACAGAGCAGGAAGTTAGTTTCACAGCTGGCAACATGTAAGCTGTCAAAGTTTTCCTCAGATCCATCTCCGACTCAAAAATATCTCTCAAGCTATAGAAGACCATTCGCGGGATAAGCGCACTGATGTCGGATCCACTGATTCATTTGTTAGTGCAGATAAGGATAATGCTTTCTGCATAACCGCAAGTGCCCTCGGCTGTTTTCTCAGAGGCTTCGCAACAATTACTCTTTTACTCCCTCCAGTTGCTGGACCAACCAGAGGATATAATCTTACACTCTTGACAATATTATTAGTAATGACGTTGTCTCATACTGTATAAAAACACCTATCATTGTGACCTTGTTATGTTCTGTATTTTCTGTCTTATGAGTTTTAGTCTCCTTGAATGACTTCCCCTTCCCTATTTTTTTTTCCGCTCTCTTGACTGTGTGAGTTAGCAGTGTGGCCCATTGGCCTCCTATATATTGTTACAGTGGCAGGACAGTTATTGTGCCCAGGGTTTATATCACATTCTAATGGAGCAAGGCTATGAGTTAAGGGCACTAGGCTTTTACACCAGAGCTGTTAAATCACTGTTCAGATGACTTCATTAGCAGAGCAGGACACATGCTGAGACACTTGCGCCTGCACACACACACACACACACACACACACACACACACACACACACACACACACACACACACACACACACACACACACACACACACACACACACTTTCACCCTGCTACCTTGACGGTGTTGCCAGACAGGAGTGAGAGTGGATTTATACAGGTGTGTGTGTCCTTCTTTGTCACCTGTCACTTCAGTTCCCTCAGCACGATGGCTCATCCATCATCTGCAGATTGAGCTTTTCAGCAGAAACCAGACTGATTAATACTACCCTAGGACCCCCAGGGTTGACTGGCTCACTGGCTGACCTGGCTTCCTGGCAGCCTGGAAGTTTAAATAGATAGATGGATGACTTGTGGGTGGGGTAACTTTTTAGCGTGCTTATTTGCAGGCTAAATGGCTGATTAACTGGTGCACTGCCTTGGTCAGGTTATGAATGTTTAGTGCAATGGATGTAGGAAGCAGTGATCAGTTGACTAGTTTAGGTGGAATAATGACAGGCTGAATGGTATTTTGACCAAATGGCTCCAGAGGTTGACTAGCCTGTTGGCGTTATTTGATAAATGGCAGGTCTGGAAAATGGATTGTTGGATGGAAGATGATGGACTGACTGACTGGGAGGATAACTGGTTGACTGAAAGCCAGACGGCTCCCAGCTTAGTTTTACCCACATTAGCAGATCTTAGACAGAATCTGTATAGGACCTTTCTATAAGAGTGCTTTCAACTACATGTCTGCTTTGGGTTTTATTGCTTCTTACATATTTTCTTTTCATACCACCATCTTAATCATCTTCACACCACCTTTCTGAACTTAAATCCTATTACTTAGCCTGTACACTTATAGATACTATTTTACAGTTGACTTATGAAAGAGGTATACTGCAGAAATACCACATCATACGGTATTCAATAATCAAGGTTCAGAACTCAATAGGTCTACAGCACAGATTGATATCAACCATCTTGATATGTATTCACTCATTACCTTTATTATGAGTCTCTAGCAGCTTTAAAGCAAGGTTCCTTTATTGAAATGCCAAAATCAATGACATTAAATACCCAGGTTAAATATGTGCTTGACGTTTCACCTTGAATAAATTGCGCACTGAGGGTTTTGTGTTAATTGTCATGATCTACTGATTGAAATGTGTCCACGTTGCCTCACTCTTTGACTTCAAATTATGAGCTGTCTTTTGTTGCAGAAGCATGGAGTCAAAGTGCTAAGTGATTCAACGGATTCAGAATAGTTTCTCTTCAACTAGTGATCTATGGATAACTCATCTGCTTTGTCCTTGGTTAGACTTTGAAATCCCCTTTTCTTTAATGAACACTTAGCTATCACAGCATACTTTTGTATGGAACAGTGAAAAGCAACACAACCCCTATGTAGATTTGAATTAACAGCAGCAATGCCGGCAATGCCTTCTCTTTGATATTTTAACTTGTGTGTTGTAAGGCCTTTATAAACCGTAGTCTTTTATGTCATTTTTCAGGAAAATACAGCAAATCTCTGAAAATAGTATTGCCACAGACAAAAGTCACATTTTAACTGTCATCTGCCAAGGTGACTTTTTAAGACACTTTCCTTGTGTCTGTATGTCAGAGCAGGTCCTCTGACCTGGTTGATAAGGGGTAGCCGAGTATGAGAGATGAAGCTTGATGTGTCACAGGGCGGCTCCTCCACTCCATCATAAGGACCTAATATCATCCAAGGACATTCATGCTTACATCTACAACGCTGGTCTACTGCTTCAGGTGCCTGTTTCCTGGAGCCAGCATGGGGCAGCAGACTTCAGACATTGACCAACAGTAAAACTTAAAAAGATTTGCTGTGGCTTGTGCTATTTTTACAACCAATGTTCTCAGGAAGCACTCATCCTCACAATTTTATTTCAAACATTGACAGTAACAAAGTACTAACAGCATTGACCCATAGATTTGGTAGCTTAATATGGTAAGCTACACTGTAACTACGGAACACTAAAGTATTTCCTCCGCATTGTCTCATTGTTGCTGTTACCCCTCAGGTCCATAACAATAGCAGTTTGTGGAAAAATGCCAATCTGTGGCATTCTCTTGCTTGAGCGGCTCCTTAAATTGCAGCGATAGACGCTTGTGCTTTCAGGAAGTGGGCAATCGCCATCTGTTCCTGGGCTCTGCCATATGGCGGGCCTTTTTCTCAGGGAATAAAATAAAAACAAATATGTCAGAATGTTCGTCTTCCTCCACGGACGCTGATCAACCTGGGGAGAAGCTGGATCTCAGTGTGTCTGGATTAATGGTCTTACTTTACGCTTTAGGGAATGAGGGAGTGCTTTGTGTGTGTGTGTGTGTGCGTGTGCTTTGTGTGTGTGTGTGTGTGCGTGTGCGTGTGTGTATGAACATGTCTGTATGAGTGTATGCACATGCTAATGCACATTAATGTACCTGGAAGTATTTCTGGAATCATTTGTCTGACTTAAAGGCTGATGTTACCGTACCATTTTGAGCAGTTGGTTGCCCTAGACTTGGAAGCATTAAACAACACAGGAGAAAAGAGCTTCAAGGTTAGCCAGAGTGACATTTCATGGCTGCCGCTGCCAAAGAGACGAGAAGAAACGCTCTCAAGCCATCATCAGGCTCTCCGTCTTGCGAGGCCAGAAATTCAAAAGACTTGTCACTTTTGAAAATCAGGAGAGTGTGATGTGTCATTGAGGAAGGGCTTCTTTCTTCTCTCGTCGATCCCCTTGTGTGTGTCCCCACCAATGACTGACAGCTAGGGATGGGAGTTTGTGTTGGTGGAGACAGAATACATCTTTTGTCTGCTTGGTTATACATGGTGTGTTTTGTCTTCGCTACCCCTGGACAGCACTGACACATTGAGGTTTTCATTAGCCGTAAGCAGGTGGTGAAGGAGAGGGACGAGCTTTTGTGCACGAGTCTGCTTTCAAGCCTGCCTGTGTGCGTACGCATCTGCACTGCACCATCTTGTATACTGTATGCATATCATGGAGGGCGTACATGTGTCTGCCTGCATGTGTGTGAATGTTCGCTTATATTTCAGTGTGTGATATTTGGAGGTTTGCTCCAAAGGCGAATAAATCAGTGATGCCTGGGATAAGGCCGTGGCCCCTCCTCAAACTGCACAGACAAGCTGAGAGGCTCATTAATCAAACGGCCAGTCACAGATGTGATGGCTTCCACACAAACCGCCAGCAGACTGTGAAAGTCACATCCAACAGAGTCAACTGTCAGCCAGGCAGGCAAGCCGGCCGCACTTTTCCTCTTCTTCTCCTCTCTCTCTCTCTGTCTTTCTTTCCCCTCTGTTGTATTTATCTCCCAGTCTCCTTTTACCTCCTCTCACCTCCGGCGTGATGCCTCGGTGTGATACACCTGAAATATTTGTCTTGTCCCTCTAAAAACGATCTTGAGGGTCGAGGCAAATTTATCTTCTCAGAGAGTGGTCATGGTGAAACCTTTCTAGAGACATCAGGCATAACTGCACATTGCTGTGTTACAGCAGACTGTACTTTGTCGTTCGGTACAGTTGAACAATATATTTTTCTCTGTTTCAGTTTCTCTTGTACCCTATATAAATCCTGATTCATTGTAACCTAAATATGTCCTCATTTACTATTCTATGAAAATTGATAGAGGGGCAATGGTTTTGCCTTGGTCAAGCCAAGGAATATATTTGAGTTAACATTGAATAATGCATATGATAGGCAGGTTAATACATACTGTTCTCTGTGTCCAGCTCTAAGTGTACGTGCTGCTGACACAGTAAGAACATTTTCACCTGTTATTTCCACCGTACAGAGCATTCAGGGGAACATTCAGGGGTAAAATGTGCCTCCTTCATGGATACGCAGCCATGTGTAAATGAGTTTTCCCATCTCTTTCTGGTTATTATATCACACATCATATTCTAACCATTTCACTGCTGCAATATCCACTCCCAAAGGGTTTCAATTGGTTACAATTGTTAACAATAGTTACAATAATATCACTATTCACTGACGGGATTGTCTGTGCATAGTGCTTATGCCACAAGGCAAGATTCTCAACAGATTTATCTGGTTATCCCTTGTGTACTTCCTGCAGTTTCACCTGACCTCTTTTTCACAGATATTCTGATTTCAGATCATTTCACAATATAAATAGCAACCTCTGAGATTGTTCCAACTTCCAACCTTGGATGGATAAATAGTTGGAGAGACTGTGTAACACCAGAGCTAAATGAAAATACCACTTAATCTATTGCAAAGCCCCCCAAGGATGGAGAGAGATGGCGGATGGAACAGGGACAACACAAAGCCACCCGTTCCTGATTAAAAAAGGCAAGTCCCAAGGCTTCCCAAATACACTGGGGTATTTTAATGGTACAAATATAAAGACAGTGCTCCACATGGCAATAGAAAGCTATGCTTTTGTATTCCGTGTGTGAAATGGTGGTGGAAGGGAGGAATTTCTGTCGTTCCGATGCCAGCATTTGGAGGATGACTCCAGTGCAGTTTGAGCCTCACAAAGCTGAACTACTCTCTTGCAAGATCACATTTTACTACACAGACATTGAAGCAGCTATTTAAAGCA
The DNA here is from genome assembly GCF_900634415.1 of Cottoperca gobio. Lineage (NCBI taxonomy): Eukaryota > Metazoa > Chordata > Actinopteri > Perciformes > Bovichtidae > Cottoperca > Cottoperca gobio. The sequence continues at coordinate 8,240,494 of NC_041363.1, forward strand.
GGTTTTTAGAAATATGAAATGAGCCATGATTCAGCAACTTTATGGTCTATTTACCATTTTTGTTGTGTTACCTTCAATATGTTGCCATGAAAGACAGTTGGGAACTTTGTAGAAACTTTTGCTTACAAGTTCTAGTATGTCCACTGGGTATTTGTTTTTGTCAGCTCTGTCAGCAAAAACATTCCATATTTTGCCCCTGGAACCAGTTTTGTCAACCAGTTAAGATGGACTGGGACTCAGTTCAAGACACGGTGGACTGTTTGACGCTGTTGCCATGTTTCCTGCTGATTTACTGAGTTGACTTTTTAGCTGACTGCAGCAATCCATTGTCAACAGCCAGACTGTGACCGTCTGTTCCAGTCCATCATTTTCTTACTATTCTATTCCATCTGCCATCTTTATTCAGACCCTCTGGAGGTGACACTGAGTTAGGCTTCTAGATTGCAGAATGTTTGATGAGTGTATTGAAGAAATATTACTGTAAACTCAAAGTTGAATTGAACTAATAATGACAACTTTGTTTACTGAGTCATTAACGCAGCCAAGAAGAGCCGTGCTGCTTATCAGTCGTACAGTAATAGTGTTGCTGTTGATATTGCTTATGATTGAATGAGTAACAGTAGTTTAACACATACAAAGACAATTGTAAATGTTAATTTATATTTGCATATGTGTGTGTGCTCATGCACCATTGTAGCATTGAGGTTAGAGAAATCATCTCCATGCAGACATTTTATTTTTATTTATTTTTGCAAGACTTTGAGCCTCTCTATACTCATTTAATTTAAGTCAGCCTCAAAAAGGGCATCAGCTAAATACCTTAAACATAATGTCTGTGTGTGAAGCTGTGTGACGGTGAGGGTTTGTTTTGGTGGTACATCACAAGGTTGTATCATGTCGCCAGGCTCATTAGCCCGTCGGCAGCGCTCAGGCTTCCCCAGCCAATCGCTGCTCTCCGCGCAGCTCTGCCATTTGCATGTGGTCCAGGAAGAGATAATTAGAGGGATCTCTGCCTGTCACTGTTAATCTGGGACTTAGTGAAGGGCTGTGACGCCGACATGCTGATGGACTGGCACACATGTCTACACACAAACACACACACACACACACACACACTCGTATACACACAATGTGGCGTCATACTCATGTACCACACATTGGCATCCGATACACACATACAAAAATGGCAAACACAGTACCTGCACACATGTACCAGCAGTTAGCACAGGAAAAGACACACAATCATGCTCATGCATACCCACATAACCCCTGTCTCTCTGTAGTGTAGTCTTTATTAACTCTCTTTTTGACCTGTGACGAATACAGTTGTCTTTTTTGTCTTTATCTATAATACTGCAGCATATTACGCTAAAATTAATCAGAGCTGCTTCCCTGTTGGTATGTGAATGTTAGCATGTTGACTTAGTGGCTGTTTACACCAGTTGTACTATGCTGTTGACACAGGTTTTAGATCCCTGTTCAGATAGACTGTGCGCTTGTTGCTTTCCAAACAGGCAGAATGCTCGGTAAGCCTTTTGAACAAGCCCAGCTGTCAGCCCTATATACTTTCACAAACACACACACACACACACACGCACATCGATATGCACACATCCTAACAAACATGTACATGTGCTTACGAGCTGGCACGTCCCCAGCCACACACATGCCGAAAACACACAAACTCTCTCACACTCGCTGATTGGCAGGCCTCCTGTTTTCCCATAATTCCGACTGATTTATCCAATCAATCTCACTTGGAGGGCTGCTAAAGCGTTGAGTAATATTAAGAGTAGAACATGCGACAATTAAAACATCCTTCAGGTAATTACAGAGCTGGTTTAGCAGCAAACAACTGAAGCATTTTATACATTCAGCATGTTTCCTGTGTGTTTTATTTGTACCTGTTTGATAGTTAATCGGAGGAAATGAGGTACATCTGTGAATGTTACCGCCTTTAATGCACATGTCGAATATTATGTAAAATATCATACCATTAGCTTAATGTGTCTATGCAAATATTGACTCGGTTCATCTAATTGAAAATCAGAGACTCATCCCGTACAAGGAAACCCTGTGTAAAAAGCTGGATGGATGTTCTGGTCATTGCAAAGCCTATTTTCCACTCAAATGACAGCTAGTCCTTTTTGCACACTGTGGGACTGTTTAATGGTGCATGTTGAGAGAGAGGGTGAGCACCGTTGCTGACCTCATCCGTCCTGCTCTGTGACCCTGTGTCACCACTGATGACACATAATAGTTGACACTTGACTTTAGGGGCTCTTTAAGTGCTAAGAGTGCCCCTGGCCCTGGATTCATATTCTAATGTGGTCATCTTTGTACTCTGCGCCTCCACCTTTCGTCCAGGAGCTCTCTCTACACTTGTTTCCACTGTTTCTTTGTCTTTCTTCATCACTCTTCCTCTCTCTTTGTCTCGTCTCACAGACGTAAACACACACGCAATCACACATACACACACACTTAGACCTACTCAGACACGATTTTGCTGAATTGAAATAGCCTGTCCCGCCTTCCTGCCCCTGTGCCATTACAGGTAAGCACAGAGGTGCACTTGTCTTGACACTTGTCTTGACAAATCTATAGAAAGTCACAGCGAACATTTTAGCTTAAATCCACCCTCTGTTTTTATCCTCTCCTTCTTCTTCTCCTTCTCCTTCTCCTCTATTCTCTCCTTGACCTCTCATATACTCATACATTTCTTGCTTTTCTTGCCTTCCTTCCTATACCCCATAGCTATCGAAGATTACATTTAGGGGTTGGGTATTGTTTAGAGAGCACAGTATGTCCAAACTTAATTTTCAGTTCTTAATGCCCAACCCTGATTTTAATCCAAGCAAGCAAGATCAGCGTCAACTGTAAATGTGGTGACCAGGTAGACTGTTTATCAGTGGCAAATGGTAAGTGCGTGCTTGCACTCTCCCTTCCCCTTGCCTCCCACTCTCTGCTTCCCCCACCTTTGCGTATTTTTACTCTATGTTTCTTTCAACTCTTTCTCCTTTTACCTGTTCTGGCTCCCTATCTCTCCTATCTTCTCAGAGAAACCATCATGGGTCATGTTTTTCTGAGTCTTTGATCATTGAGTAGTCTTTCAGCATGTTGACTACAAGGCCTCTCACCTCCCCAGTGGTTGTTGCAAAAGAGGGGGCATACTTATCCGGCTTCTATGATGTTAATAGTTGAAAGCATCTGCTGATGTTAAAAGCGCGCGTGTGTGTGTGTCTGTGTGTGTGTGTCCACTCAGACATGATGAAAGTCTCTGTTATAGCACTGGCTTGTAATCATGTTACAGCTAGATTGGAGCTATGTTCAGAGTTGGTTAATAAGCGAGGCATTCTTACGTACTGTGCTTATATATATATATATATATATATATATATATATATATATATATATATATATATATATATATATATATATATATATATATATATATATATATATATATATATATATATATATATATATATACGGATAACAATCATGGGACACCAAAACCCCTCAACACGTCACATTCTTACATTGTTTTTAAATAGCTTAAAATGTTGGAATTTAGATCTCCTATACCCGGAGCATTTCATCCATATCTATTTGTTCAGTTATTGCATAGAAAACTTCCTTCACTGTGCTATAATGGGTTTGTCCTCAGGGCACAAACTCTGGTTCAAATAGAGAAAGACTTTTTTTCCCCTCAGTCTTTACACCACATGTGTAAACGATGGTTGGGTGTCTGAGAGCTTTGCCGCTCCATCCAACTGCAGAATTCTCCCCTTTGTAAGATACAGGGGATGGCCTTGATGTGACAGCTTGCGATGTTAGCCCAAGTTGTTTTTGACAGAAGACAAAGAAAAAGGGAAGGAGGGAAAGAAAAAAAAAGGGAAAGCTTTGAAATTGTTCCTCTGAGGTGAATTGCCTTTGCCGGAATCAATTATTTTTCTTCATTTCTTAAACAAAACACATCTTTGTTTCCCCTGTATTGCTTTGTCATGACTGTTAAGAACAGTCTGTTTGATTGAATTTGCCACTGGAGACATTTAGTGATCTTGATGGATTCTTTGGATGCAGGACCTAGGCTTGCTGGAAGCATCTTTTTGAGATGTTTTTTTCCCCCCTTGTGACATTATGGAAACAGGTCTACCCTTTACAGCAGACTGAACGGTGAGTGGTATTATTTGACATATTGTACTGCTACATGCCAGTCTACAAGAATGCCAATGACAATCATAGGAAAGGACATTTAGATTACTGTCGAGCCTCCCTGTCCTGTCTCTTCCTATCTGGCCTCCTATCACTCCATCTGTTTTCTAATCTGTCTTCTCTTCATCTTGAGTTTGACTTGTAATGATGAAGAGCTGGTCAGAGGGGTATAGAGCATTTGTGTGTGTGTGTGTGTGTGTGTGTGTGTGTGTGTGTGTGTGTGTGTGTGTGTATGCATGTGTGTCCAGTATCTCTGCCCTCACTGAGTCACAGTGTGACCCTTGGGCTGTACCTTGCAATCAGTCAACCTGCCTAGCCCTCCTGTGTGAGTGTTCCTCCTCCAGCCCTTTGAAAGAGCCCTTCTTATCACAGTGTGGTAGACCTTCCCTCTGCCCCTCACTGTTCTCAAGGTTAGCCTCACTCTGCGGCCTTTCTGTTTCCACTATCCTTCATGTGCACCTTACTGGTATCAATCCATGCTCTACTTATTACACAGTCTCATAAAGGAGTCTGGATGGTTTTAAGTCTTCCCCTCAAGGTGAGCCTCTCCCAGTGCTCTCTATATAGCCTTCCATCAGCTCTCTATCCAGTACGTACTGACGAAGGAGTTGAAGGTTATAGGTGGCTGAGCTCTCTTCTCCCTCTCATCCTCACTTTCTCTCAATGTGAGAATTTTCTTCTCTTTTTCTCTTGTTCTGTCTTGGAAGGCCTACCCACCTCCGCCAACGGTATCTTTAAGGTCTGTGGTTTTGATGCCCACATGCCTGGTGGAGAGGACAAAATGCCTGCGGTAATCTCAGAGCCTGCCAACATTAAAGACGTTTCAAGGAGGTTCTCCTATATGTACACCATGTCCATGTCTACTGAGTGTATTTGATGTGAATCTGAACATTACTTGGACGAAACATTTTTACATTACTTGCCAAACAAAGTTGTAACAATATATACAAATATTTCTTCTTAAATTATGCATTTGTGATGCATGGTTTGGTGGAAAGATAGTCTGTCATCGGTGCGTTGTAGTTTTAGGAATACAAATCTGAATGTTTTTGAATAGTTGTGAATGTATCTGAAGCATTTAAGGTAACAGCAATGAAAAGAGCAGCATTACAGTATTCTGCAGGCAGCTAAATTCTAGTGCACAATTGCAAATGAAAAAGATTGTGAGTAAGGTATTTTTAGGGGGTAAAAAACATACTGATGCAGAAGAGGAACAGAGTTCAGATTGTTGCAGCAGGACAAAGTTGGCTCATGTCTTTTAGAAAAGAAACATGTCACTGACTCAAAGGGATAGTCAGTCACCAGAGTCTTACAACATTGTCTGTTCTTTCATGCATTCTCGCTGAACTCTGACTTCTAGATATCATGTTAATACTCTACTCATTTGTTTTGTCTTTTATAAGTGAAACTTAATGGCTTAACATTTTTTCGAGTGAGGGAAGTGATATGCTTGTAGCGCGCACATCTTGTAGGGTGGAGGTTGTGGTGGATGGTGGGCATACAAAGCACAGGACCTTTACACAGGAGACAGGAGTTCACATCCTGAGTCTCACATGCACTGAGCTTTAGGCAACAAAACTTTGGTTAAGGTTAGGGAAAGACCGTGCTTCAAGTCACTGTTTTTCAGAAACAAATCAAGCTTATAATTTCTCCCTAACCTTAACCAAGTGCTATAAGTTCCCATACATTACCACAGCAAGTTGAATCACACTTTACATGCTATGAGCAAGAGCAGCTGTTGGAGCAATCAGTGAACATTTTGCAGATTCATTCAGTATCAACATTTTGCAACTTGGCTTCTCATTTCTCATTATGTTGATAATGTATATGTGTGTTTTGTAACATCCCCAAAAGCCGATGTTGTATCTGCTATCCATCAACATTTTCAAAATGTGTTTTTGCAAGAAATGAAATGAATATCATACCATTTTCGGTACACAAACGCACCATTTGACATACCGTAACAGCCCTGGATTATTTTGGCTCATCACTTCCTCCGGAGGTAGTTGCGTCCATGTAGTGGGAGGCCAGTGTGGGCTGATATCTGTCTCTCTGTATCTTCATCACTGAGAGCAGATATGGCTGATATCGCTGTCATCTCAGCATCTCAGACTTGACAGCACCGATCATAATCAGTCCCCCCTCCGGCTCTCCCTCCTGCTATCTGTTTTTCTCAGTATCACAACCTAACCTGTATATTACACCAGGTGTATCTGTATGTTTCTGTTGTTTAGTCTTTCACCCCACTCTTCATATCCTAACAACATCTCACTCTTCCACACAGTAATGGTGCACTTTGGGAATATGCACTACATGCAAAGGGAGTTATTGTCAGGAGTGTTTCTGCTGTTATTTCTGTACAGGGTTGTGTGTGTGTTAGTGTTTGTTTGTATGTGTAGGCTAGGTGGTTGTGTGTCAGAGAGCATTTACAAAGGGATCAGCCCTGGGGGTGTCGATGCATCACTGCAGTGGAGGGAGAGCAAAGGGGTGGAGGCGAGATAGTTCACAGCAGATGTAGCAAACATCCAACTAGCTTGAAAACCTCGCCTTACTTGGCTCTGCACTGCACAGTTCAGTACTTATTTATTTATTTGGGTTGGGGGGCAAATGTATGTTCAGTGGCGTTGGATATCAGTGACAGGAAGGATCAAAGAGCGACACCACAAATGAAGCTGTCAAAGTGGCCCGACAGCTGGGTCCCGAGGCGAACATCCCTCGCTCGCACATTTTATTATGATCGCAGTGAAACCTCACAGCAAGAAGGAAAGAGAGACGGAAAAAAAAAGAAAAGCATCATCTCCCCAACCAGAGAGAAAGAAAAAGAGACAAAACGAGCGGCGCTGTATCATCGCCGTCCATGATGGAATGAATTATGAATGTGTGGAGGGGATTAGGAAACAATGGTTGAAGTCACTAGGATCCTCGCCTAGTTTCCTCACACTCAGCCCGGCAACTAATTAGCACTTTCAACACCAGTGTATGATCTCATTAATGTGATTTCTGCTTATGTAACGTGCATGCAGTCTCACGCGCTTACATACAAACCACACGCACACACAGAGATTGCAGCAGTATTACATAAAGCAAATGAACGTGTGAGTGAAAATGGATTGTTTATTGTTGAGCTAATGCAGTTAGTGATGAATCAAATGTTTTTCTAATGTTGAGATTGCAGTAATGCTGTAGGTTTAGTCGACAGTGCCGTCAAGTGTTTAGGGCATTTACACCAGGCTTTCCCCTTATGTCTAGCAATTATCTGAGCAATTTGATAATGTGTGATGAATATCATCAGTCATGGTATCACAGTGTTGATTGGTCCACAATAAAGACAGTTACACTGCTGGATTAGTTCTGTCCTACCACAGTGGGGAGAAAAAAACATTTCAAGTTTATACTGTAGGTACAAATGTGTAATGTTTTAAAAGGCAGGAATATAATTTTCTCACATAATTGCACAGTCTATTTGTATAGTAGATACAATTCACATCAGCTAATTAGTATCCACACACTGAGATATAGGAGAGGGAAAAAAGAGGGGGAGGAAGCAGGGAGAGGGTAGGGTAGATAATTAGACAGAATTAAGCCATCTCTTTTAATCTAGCCCCCTGAAAGAAAGAGAGGGAGAGAAAGAAAAGAAAGAGAGATGGGGGTGGGGGTTCTGGGGGTGAGGCCTACACATTCACCCCTCTGCTCTCTCTCTCTCTCTCTCTCTCTCTCTCTCTCTCTCTCTCTCTCTCTCTCTCTCTCTCTCCCTGTCTGGCACAGGGTGTGCATGTGTGGGAAAAGAGGGGCCTGGTGCCTTAGCCTCAGCAGAATGGATCAGCTTGTGTTTCTGAGGCTCTAGAAGTGTCCCATTGTCATGATGTCACTGCAACTCAAGAAGGCTGACCTCTGACCCCTATGGATTCATGGAAGCCCACCGCAGCACCGCCACACCCCCACAACGCCAAAAGGGCCAGATTGCCGCTGGGCGCCCACTAGGGGGTACCCAAGTCTTTTGCTGTGGAATTCGAGGTGCTGGCGGCTTTACGGCGCGTAACTCATAGTATATTTGCCAAAGAGTCCGTCCGTCTATGTCCCCCTGATTAGGGGTTCTTTCCCTCGCTCTACCCAGCTTTTTTTTTGTCTTTCTTTCCCTTAGTCCCTCTGCCATCTCAGCCAACCATGGCTCTTTTTCTCTCTCTCTCTCTCTCTCTCTCTCTCTCTCTCTCTCTCTCTCTCTCTCTCTCTCTCTCTCTCTCCCTCCTACACGCGTTGTATCTCTGTACCCATGAATATAGCGAGCGCCACCAGATGTCGCAAATACATCATCTGAGGGATGCGGCGGTGATGGAAAAAAGTCAAGGCACGTACGAGTGGGGGATGTGAGCCGACTTGAGCTCTCTGAGCGTTTGTGTGTGTGTGTGTGTGTGTGTGTGTCACTGTATGCCAGCATTCATCTGTGCACGCGTGTGTGTGCCTCTGTTTTCCAGGATTTGTGTGTTTTGTGTGCGCTGCATGCGTGTGGGTGAGTGTGTTCCCTTTTGTGTGCGTACGCATGTGTGGAGGTCACAGCAGGTCAGCATATTGTCCCTCAGATGTTTGATATTTTATGTATAAGAGGGTGGCTAGAGCGAGAGGATAAGCACGTTCCTGACAGAGGCATCTCTCCGCCACAATCCGCCACCTCAGCAATGTAGAGCCCAGAGTCAGATCAACAATGGAGGGGAGCTGCCTTATACCCAGAGCTGATGGGAGGAAGAGAGAGAGAGGGAGAGAGAGGGAGAGAGAGAGAGAGAGAGAGAGAGAGAGAGAGAGGCTGAGAGAGAGAGGGAGAGAGAGGGAGTAGAGAGAGAGAGAGAGAGAGAAGAAGAGAGAGGAGAGAGGAGAGGAGAGGCGAGAGAGAGAGGGAGAGCGAGGAGAGAGCGTGAGAGAGAGAGAGGAGAGAGACGAGAGAGAGAGTAGATCGAGAATGAGAGGAGGAGAGAGAGAAAGAAAGAGAGAGAGAGGAGAGGGCGAGAGAGAGAGGGAGAGCGAGAGAGAGAGAGAGCGAGAGAGAGAGAGAGAGAGAAGGAGGGAGAGGGAGAAGGGGAAGAAAACCTAGAAAATCAGGACTGCTGCTGGGGCAGTCGACAGCCTGACAGCACTGTTGCAATAAAACGACAACGATTATGCACAATATTGTGTTTACATATGCGGTGTGCTCTAATGCATGCAGCCAGGCATATCATAAACATGCAACGACGACACATAAAAGCACCCTTACGTATTCATCAGTCGAGTAACACGCTCACTTTTTTGCCGTTGCAGGTGTGTGTGTGTGTTCGTGTGTTTGTGTGTTTAGGGGCCAGTCGGGACAGAGTAGGGGCAGTGGCGTCCTCGGATCAGCCCGTGTCGGGGAGGAGATTCCCCAGAGTGGAGCTATCCCAAACAGCACTCCTCTCTTTCTCCTTCAGGGGGAAAAGTTTACTGCCAGCTTGCTTTTGTAGTCGGCCTCAAAAGATTTGCGGCAGTCAGCATTAAAAGGCACAGATCTAAGGAGACGCCTCCAACTGAAATACCTACAGAGGAAGGAGAGATGGAGGAGGAGAATGAGGGGGGGGGGGGGGGCAAACTGATACAAACATTAAAGACAGACATTAAACGCTCCTCTTTATGTTGGCTTTGTACCCCAACATCAACAATAATAAAAACAAAAATCCCGACCATCATCTCATGTTTTTCGTTCCTTAGCTAATGCTTTGATTCCTTCCTCTCTTTTTTTTGTAGCTTTGCTCTTTTTCACACTCTCCTATTTGTGTTCAGGTTGATTTCTTTATACCCTTTCGCACACAAACACATGCACGTAGGCTGGTTACCAGGGTGATGGTGTGGCGGATGACATCATGCCCTGACTGTGTTGTATAGTGGCAGGGTTCATGGGATGGCGGCGTGGGCTGGCGCAGCACTACTTGCTGTGTTTCCTCCATCTTTGCTCTCCTTCTCTCTCTCTCTCTCTCTCTCTCTCTCTCTCTCTCTCTCTCTCTCTCTCTCTCTCTCTCTCTCTCTCTCTCTCTCTCTCTCGCTGTGTCTCTGGGCTCTCAACATTGGCTTGTCCAGTGCGCCCTGTGTTCCCTGGGAAAAAGATTAATTATTCAACACACAGCCTCAATTAAATTTAAATTCGGCAGTTCAAGTAACCTTTTAGCATGGCACATTTATTATTAAGGCAGATGCTTTGGCCCTGTTTAGATTTAGAGCTTATCGGATTCTTTCAGCCCCTTATCACATAGGCAGTTTTTACTTGCGATGGCTGTGAGGCTTGGCCTTGGTTTGGCTGGAAGGCAGTGAGATATATTTTCTCAAACAGCTTCTGGTAAACATTTCCCACTATACATTTCCTTTACTGATTTTACAGTATAATATGCACTGAACAGCATAGTAGGCTGTATGTGTGACTCATGCAGTGAACGAGTGAGACATGTGGTGCTTTCATTCAACTCCAGTTTCCAGTTTGGACTTTCGCCGTCTATAGTGGCTATCAAACACAAGACAGGATGTCATTTTGATGGCAAATGCGTTGCCGTCGCACGGTCACAAACACATGAAGATTGATACATGAAAGCTCAAATGCTAACATTTGTGCCCGTACACAACAAGTCAGCGAAATGAAACACAACAAGGAACGACAAGAAACAGCCTTGACGGCCCCTCTCAATGATCCCCCTCCCCCAGTTCATGTCTCCCCATTTCTCTCTTCCTCCATCGAAGGAGGTGGTGCCTTTGTCAGGCAGGAGCACAGAGACCTCACAAAGCGAGGGAAGATGTCACAACAAACAAAAACAGCATAGTAACCCCCCAAATCTAATCAGGAGCCATTGATTCATGTGCTGAATGGAGACTGAGTACCTTGAGAGTGGCTCATCCAATAAGGCCATAGACAGCATGACAGGGGCCTTCACAATTCAGCTACATAGTTCCCTATCATCCTGTTCCCACCTTTAAACTCGACTCCATCAACTCAAAGATGATACAATCATCACTCCTCTCCAGGTTCTTTTTATTTTACTAATTCATTTGTGTGCCTCAATCAAAGATTTTTTTTTCTTCTCCGAATCGATGTGTGGAGTACGTTTTGGAGTGTACACTAATAGGTTGGCTTTGTGGATGCAAAAAGATATGGGTCTTTAGTGCTTTTGTTACGTGATTGTGCTTATGAAGGATGTTTCGATCGAGCAATTAAGCACAAGGGAACCCTTTATTAAGGTTCGCCTTGGATTTTTTTCCGGTCTTAAAACTTAAATAAAAGAAATAAACATTTTACTAATGGTAATATTTCTAAACACGGAAAGCACAAACTTGTGTACAAATGTCCGTCCCCCACTAACTCACAAAAAATAAAAGAAATTGCATTTACAATGCAACTCTATTAACTCTTACGGGAATCTGTGACATTTCAAATGAAATTATTTAATCTATAATACGTGCATGCCCTTCTGAGTTTTTTTTAATGCTCAATATAATGCAACAACTTTGCTCTTATTATTTGTAATGATACTTTGGCATTACAGGATAGAGGTATTGATTTTGGAACCCAAAGCATTTATTGTGGAGGTAAATGTTATTATTTTAATATTGGACTCATGCTAATTTAATAGAGCGTAACATACACGTCAGGGTGTGAGCCGCAGGGGTCTCTCTGTCTCTGTCTCTCTCTCTGCCACCGAGCATTGTTGCAATATACAATAATCTCAGGTAATGTCAAAGACCAGTCATAGCTGCTCCCCAGTTTTGATTTGGCGGGCCCTGCTTCAACAAACACAGCGGACATGCTTCGAAACATGTTGTGGTCACATTACTTTCACATTAATCTGTATGGATTGTTATTTAGTTTGCATTAATATCCAAGAGAGTGCACTGTGAGGGGAGCTACTTCTGCAGTACAGGATGTTCAGGTGGGCTATAGGCTCTCAGGGTGGTCAAAAGGTCGCAACCTTTAGGGTTTCCAAACAAAAGGGCTGGGCAAATTCAGAAACAAGATGCTTTTGGGTGTGTGTATGCGTATGTATGTGTTATCATGATCATAACCTATCCCACCCCACCCAGTACAACCCATCTCACTCTTGTTCACTACACTGTTCAATTTAATGATTGTGTGTATATATAGGGTTGGTTTTTTTTTGGGGGGGGGGGGTCCTAATAGACTAGAAGATCCCTGGCCTCTCAGTTGTTACCATGGCAACTGACCTATTTGCCTGCTGCATATAAAAGTGAGGGCGAAGGATATTGAGAATAAGTGTGAGACAGGGTCAGAAGGATTGACAGACAGGTATAGTTGTAAGAATATAGGAAAGTCCTTCTGCTGTGCTCTCCACTCTTCAGCAGCATCTCTGTCTCTGTCTTGCTCTCCCTGTCTCTCTCTATCTTTCTTTCAGCCATCTGATCAGCTTTATTAACACAGGGACACTTGCTGAGCGGGGTTAAAAAGGCCATCCATTCACTCAGCACAGACACCCTTCACTGCATTTTTCCATGTGTGCGTGTATGAATGTTAGTCCTTGCTCATTGTTGAGTGGGTATGTAAAAACTGATTAGAGTGGGATGTAGGTGTGTTTGCATATCTATATATGTGTATGTGCTTACCCATGCTTGGACAAAGAGGTGGGGGCTTTATTTTTTTTACACCCGTCAAAGGCGTCGCCGATAGAAAAGGAGGATTTTGGGGTGGCCTCCCCCCAACTCACAGATATGAAGCTGTCATGGGAAGAATAGCTGCATTCATTGAATGACACTTATTTTCTCCCACTTTACACAAGTGCAGCGAACAAAACAGGCAGGGGAGCAGCTGAGGAAGACATTTTCTTCGCCTTCGTCGGCAATGACAGACATGCAGCAATTACTTTAAGTCTAAGCAGACACCAAGAAAACTGCCTTTCCTGCTCAGCTTTGTTACTTCATTCTTGCAAGCTGCCTCAGGCTTTTTTTATGTTTACTGGATGTGATGTATTTGTGTGTGTGTGTGTGTGTGTGTGTGTGTGTGTGTGTGTGTGTGTGTGTGTGTGTGTGTGTGTGTGTGTGTGTGTGTGTGTGTGTGTGTGTGTGTGTACACTGAACCTCATGCGCTCTGTCTATGTGTCCTGTCTCTATTTAGCACTGCCCACAACCATTACCATGTATCACAGTTGCCTACTATCTATACGGACCCCAATTCTTCAGCTTGTTCTCATGCACGCTAACAATTCTACAAATAATGAATGAGGCGTAAGAAACACCTGATAAGAAGACACAGACTCTCATTCAATCTGTCTTCATTCTTCTTTTTTGATTTATAAGGTCACAGAGGGAAATTGGGTGTAAAAAGTGGTGCTTTTATACAAAGCAGCAGGGTTAGTGGTGAGGGAGAAGAAAAGACACATTTTCATAACAGCAGTGTTGTGTTCATGTTCCAATGAACAAAGCATGTAGTGGCGCAAGCGTTACTGTCTTATGTAGACACCACAATGTATATTATTTTCTTATTTTGTCCCACCGGAAAGATATTTTCTGTATGATTTAAAATGAACCTTCTTTTTGAATGTTTGACTCGTTTGCATGGCTCGTTTCCAGTGATGCACTCTGGGTGGAGAGCGCACTTGGAATTACGAGACATGACTAAACATTTCTCTGCAGTTTGTGTATAAGAACATACTTCTTAACAAATGTATCACACACGTTTGTTTGCCCCGCCATTGCAGATGAACTTTGCCATTTCACCATGCAGCTTTTTTAGAAATGTTTTATTGGACAATAACTAAAGTCGATTCGGAGAAATAGTAGCTTTTACCTCAGTGTATGATATATTAGCTTCGGTAGTGATGTCAGAGCCACTTGGATTCAACATAGGCCAATAAGCCTACATGCACACATTCTCTTTTCTCTTCCTATCGTCCTGCAAGAGACCTGCAAGTCTATGTGTGTGTGTGTGTACGTGTGTTCATAAAGTATATCTATTTGTGTGTTGTCACTTTGCCCACTCTTAGTTACCTAATAGCTTGGCAACAGTGTGTTTCTCCACCTATGCCATGTGCCTCGGTCTAATCTGACCATAGCTAAATTAAAAGTCCTTTCGATGTGGAAGTGGATGACGGTGTTTCCCTGTAGCTCACCTTGCCTCCCTCCTGCCTCTGCGTGCCTCTCTCTCTGCCAACCCTCTTGCCCTGGTGGCCCTCAGCCCAGTTTCCCACCAAGACCAGGTGTCCCACCACACCACGGACAAAAGTGTGTCTTAATCAATCCCACAGACGTGTACGCAAACACAATGCAGGACACACACACAGGTTCACATGCACTCGACATAAACTCACAACCCTGCATTCATCCACACACACACACACACACACACACACACACACACACACACACACACACACACACACACACACACACACTGCAAGGGGCGCCCCACTGTCACCCTGCCTTATGTCTAGGAGTGACACTTGGATGACACCAGCAGCAGGATTATAAGAGCATATTTATTATCCTTAGCACCGGCCGTGTGCAAGGCGGGGGCACGAGTGCACACGCAGGTACAAAAGTACATTGAGTGAGGGAAGCAAGGAGCATTAATAATGCAATGGATAGATGCAGACACTGGCACATTTTCAGGTACAGGTCAAATTCTTCAAATCTGTACACCTGTTTTTTATTGTGTACTGCACTATTTATTTTATTTTAAGATGCTGTGGGGCATGGGGTTGAAATAAAATGATATCATTGGAGTCTGTCGCATATATAATCTCACGGCCTCTCACTTTTTACAATATCTACAGATCAGAAACTTTAGAATGGTATCTGTATAAATGTAAATTTGTTTTACATGCTGTTCTTTTGTTTTGAGTCTTGCCTTTTACCTACCTACACCTACATTGATGTTTATAAAATCCACAACATAATTCTGAATGTATATTCTTTTATGCCGCTGTAACGTTGTTGTTGTTGGAAGAAAAATATGATATTTGATGATATTTGTCTATATATCTATATATATATATAATATTGCCCATTTTTGTTGGATACAGTCCACATTGAGTTGTTCTTCCAATAACTACATTACAATTGAAATATATATATATATATATATATTTCAATTGTATGTATCAATGTGTGTAACTTTAACAAGTCAAAAGTACAGCAACAGAACAATGCATTGGAGTCTACATTGCCTTAAAACACTGTTAAACATCATGCACTTAATTAACAATGAAAAGGAAGTGACCAGTGGTTTGGATTGAAATACTCTCAGGAGTAATTTTATTTTCCTTATCTGTTCTGCATTGTGCCGAGAAACAGGTTTGCCCTGCATGAACCTCGATATTTGAATGTGTTAAGACGTTTTTCATATTGAAATGTAGAGACAAGTCTCAGATAAGGATGAAAGGACTTTGATAGTTAAATGGGAGAATTGTTAAAGAGAGGAAAAACAAAGACATGGATCGCCGTTGCCATTTCCCTCCTCCCCTGTCCTTATTATCCTGTTTTGATGCTTTAGGGAGACAAATGAACTTCAGGTGCCTTGAAATCTCTTAATGAACTCTCTCTTACCCCTCAGCCTGTCCTGCCTACACTAAGCTGGCACAGCAGTGGCTGCTTTTTTTTCACTCTGGTGAATGAGTGGATACACAGATCCAGACAGACGCACTCACTTAAGTGGAGGCCACGCACTGAGTAGGTTTGTTACAGAAAAGCACAAACATACATACTGTACCTGCACACGTATACTACTACACACCCACACAAAGTTTAATGTCATTCAAGCACTACAGCATACTGTATGGCCACTTGAAAACCCATACAAGTACAATGTAGGCATGAGAAACATACAATGCATCACATGATGTTTAGATGAGAAGCTGTTGCTTTCTATGTATTTAAATCTGAACGGGCAGGCACCGTAAGAGCTTGTGTACCTTCCTACATCAGAGTGATTATCTGATGCAGGACTCACTCCACTCACTAGAAAGAAATAGCGTGGGCCATCTCCTCCGCAAACAAGCCGAATAGATTGACTGTTTAGTTCAATCCTCAGCTACCACCGACCCATTTCTCTGTCTCTCTGTCTCTCTGTCTGCCTGGCTGCATCTGTTTATCATATGCGCACTGCTCAAAAACTACGCCAAATTAGTGCAGTCTAAATTTACAAATGAGCTGGGATGTGATACCCCCTCTCAAACCTCCTTTTCTAAATGTGTCATCCTCTTGTTCTGTCAAAAAGATATGGCCACGTGACAACACGCCTAATGCTTAGGAGCTGGTCAGACATAGGAAAGAATAGTGATCACGCACTTGTAGCCTGGATGCAGAAATCAAACTTTAATGCTGCATAAGTGCCGGTTAAGCATTACCAAGTCATAGAGAGGAAAGGATATAGAGAAAAAGAGGGAGAGGAGATATCATTAGGAAAAATACAGACACAAAGAAGAGAGACCAAGGAAGAAGAACAGGCAAATGAAGAGTGACTTAGATTGGAATAGAGCATATGTTGGGCTCAGGCAGCATGGCTAGCTTTCTAGCTTCCTTGAGCTCTTTTCACAGCTATGAATGTATACGGAGTCGGCCGGCTGGCTAGCTGGCTGGCACTGTTAGCTGCTCAGTGGTCCTGAACAGGCCTATTTGAAAAGCCTGATGTGTTTTATTTGGGCCTGCTTTACACTGTCATCTGCACTTCGGAGAGACTGTAATTGAGAGTCAACTCTAATCTGCATGGAGGCAAGCTGAGGAAATTCAGGGAGGTGAAGAAAAAAGGGGTCCACAATGTAAATCTTGTGCAGTGGTGTTTTTACGAGATTATGAGCATAGTTCACCAATCGATTTCTTCCTGTTTTCTTCTGCTTGTGGCTGATATCTTTCCCCTCTCTTCTCATGTATTTTCCCTACGGCTAAAACACATGCATCGATTTGACTCCAACTTTACAACACTGGAACAGGCTGAACTCAAGGTCACGATCGTCAATTACCATTTTTATGCTCGCTCACTTTCTGTCTCTATTCCTCTCTTTTCACACATGTGCGTACATGCGTGTGTGCGTGTGTGTGTGTGTGTGTGTCTGTAAGCATTTAATTTGATTGTTAATAAATTATTATTTTTGCTTATACTTCAGTGGTCCTTTATTCTTTTTCCCTGGGTTTATTTTTTACTGCTACTTCCCTCACCCCCTTGGCTAATCAGGGAACGTAGCAGTGTCTTTGAGAGTTTTCCGGCAAAAATGGCCCGTCTGCAGGAAAACCTTGAGATGCAAGTAAAAACTGAGAGGAACACTGTGGCTGGGAAGACAGACCCCTGCCTCTAATGGCACCATATGAGACAGTTCAAACATATCATAGAAGAGCTGCTTTGGGTATGCACGGTATGTTAGTGTGCCTGTATATGGGTGTCAATTCATCATTGCGCTGAATATATTTTAGTGTTGTCGTGTGAATGGTTCCGTATACTGTATGAACGTACACGTTTGTGTGCTTTTGAGGATAGGAATTGGGGGCTGGTATTTTTTAATGCTTCAATGTAACGACATAACACACACACTCAGTTTGTGTGTAGCCCACGCCAACAGACTGCCGGTGAGGCTATGGAGATACAGTATGGTTCTGGGGTTAGGTAGGGAGCTGTACAGTATGTGCTGGGGGCAGGGAGCGGCTCAGCAAGGCAAGACCCTTCTGTCTCCTTGTCATCGCCTAGTGCCATTGGGGGTTGAAAGTGCCAGTGTGTGTATGCGTGTATGTGTGTGAGTGATGCGGGTGGGCGCACAGCCGAACGGGCACTT